>NC_063182.1:21532854-21807854 GCF_023159225.1 Perognathus longimembris pacificus
TTTCAAGTGTTATAATGCTCCAGTAGCAAGCAATCTGTGACAGTGTGGGCCTTTCCTCTTTGGGAAGCTCACTCTTACTAACCTTGGCTAAGAAGATAATTCTTATCTCATCACTGTGTTGCCATTTGAAGACAGTGTACTGGAAGGTGCTGCTAACGTTTTTCTTTTGAAGATTGTCTAACCTTTCTTCAACAGTAGCTAAGAGGGTTATGAAAAAAATAAAGAAAGGCCTTATAAATAGCTAGATGTTTAATCGAAGTTTTATAATTTCATCTAAAAAGACAATTGTGTGCTATTTTACATCATTTCTCCTTTAAACATTTATTGCTTAAATATTTGTAGTTTGTCTACTGTTCAGTGCAATGTGTTATGTCCTGGGGATGGTATATAAAAGGAACACAATGAAATCCTTGCTTACAACTGCTTAAGAAAACCTTCATGTGAATAAATGTCCTAGAAACTCCCAGAATGGTCTCAGTTTTTGTTTTATGACACACATATATTTCTAAGTAGTTTCCTTGAACAATTTGGTCTTTAGGATAAGACCAGATATGTAAAAGCCCATCTCTTTAAAGTTGTTTTGTTTAAACAATAAACCACCAAACAATGATGTTTTCTTACTAGACAAAGTTTAAAACTTCTAATGTGAGTTCTCATAAGAACAGGTTTCTTTGCAACTGACACTTTAGTTGTATCTGTGTGACTGACTTGCCTACAGCAGAGTGATATAAGGATCTTGATTGTTTTAATTTGAAATGATCAATTGCTTAACAATAAATTAAGCTGTGGTAATTTGATATGCTTAAGCGGATATAAATCTAAATTCCAATTTAATGAATAGATAACCTTCATGATAGAAGCTCTCTCTAATACTATGTGATCAAACTTGTTTTCAAAAGATATTGAGAAGATTTAGATAGGTTAAGACCATGGGAGAGTATGATAATTTAAAATGCAAAATAAAAGATTGACATACTATTGTCAGTGTCCATGAGTGGGTGTTTTCTGCTTGTATTAGAAGGATTACCTATTTCTATTGGGTTATGTCTTTTCATGAAAAGCACAAAAATTTGGAACTATAGTTTATCTTTTATTTCCAGTCTGCATTGCTCCTTTTATAACAGGATAGTAGCTCTTGGAAGCAAGGTGATTTTTCTGAGATAAACATAGAGCTGGTGCATGAGCATTAAACTTCAAAGTTAACTCAAGGAAACTCACTGAATCCCTTATTGTGTACATATTCAGTGATCTCATTTTATTTATGTGTGATATGTTTATATAAACATTAAGGTATTTGGAATTAATTACACTATGAATAGTAACATTCCCTGCTTCTTTTCTTTATGCAAACTTTTTATAGAGTGTCTATTACTTACTTGCTGCACAAAATTCTACATACAAAAACATAGCAGTGAACATAAAACAGATGAGTTCTGAGTATGATGGAGCCCAAGTTCTTACATGGGAGATAAATAACTAACATTGAACAATGAAGGAATGTAGGATACCTGACAGCTGTGTAGAACTTTAAATTGATTGATATAGGGAGTGCCTGGGTATATAATGAATAATCTGGAAAGTTGAAATTTGTACTATGACAGAGTTCAGGAAATACTACCCCCAAATACACTACTTTATCATTTAAGAAAATAAAAGAAGCACTAACAATTCCCAATTTCCCCTCATCCTTCTTTTTTTTTTTTTTTTTGGGGGGGGGGCCAGTCCTGGGCCTTGGACTCAGGGCCTGAGCACTGTCCCTGGCTTCTTCCCGCTCAAGGCTAGCACTCTGCCACTTGAGCCACAGCGCCGCTTCTGGCCGTTTTCTGTATATGTGGTGCTGGGGAATCGAACCTAGGGCCTCGTGTATCCGAGGCAGGCACTCTTGCCACTAGGCTATATCTCCAGCCCCTCCCCTCATCCTTCTTGAAGCAGGTCAAGAACCCTAGGAAGGTTTCTCGGTTACCTTCCCATAAGACACTACTAATGTGATTGGTATACACCTTAAATCTTGAGAGGAGTGCTAACTGTAGTCAAGCTATGGCAAAGAAAAGATGTATGGGAAACGTCACTGGCTAGCAGTGATGCTGGGATCATATTTTTAACATCAGCCAGAACTGATACCCATGTATGCTTATGGCAATTCCATATTCATTTTTCTCCCTGCTGTGAGTAGATCAATTTGCCTACCACTACAGGGTGATTTGACTTGAGAATTAATGGACATGATGTTGAAAAGTTAATCTTAGGGCCAAGGACTACGTTTATAGTTGATCTGTACTAATTTTCTGTAAAGCTGGCTTGGTGGGGATATATTGTTTCAGTTTTTCCTTGCTGTGGAAGGTTTTTATTTGACCCTCAGCTATGAATTAGAGGTTAGCTAGGTACAGTATTCTTAGTTGGTAGTAACTTTTTTTTTTTTAAGTGTGTGGCATACCTCATTAGAGGAGCTCCTTGCTTTCATGGTCTCTGCTGAAAAATCTGAAGTAATTCTTAATAGTTTTCCTATATATGTGATTGTACTTTTCTCCCTGGCAGCTCTAAGGATCCTTTCCTGGGTGTCTATTGATCCTGTTTGGATTGCAATGTTTTTGTAGTATGTCCTATTCTTGTCTGGTCTGTTTGGGGTCCTAAAACTTCTTGTATCTGGATGAGTCTATCCTTCTGGATGTTTGGGAAATTCTCTGTTAGTATTCCATTAAAAAAAAAAAAGTCCTATTCCATTAACTTCCTTCCCTAGGTTTTCCTCAATACTCATTAGCCTTCTATTAGGCTTCCTGATTGCATCTTGGAACTCCTGAAGCATTCTGTCTCGCTTCATTTTTATTGGTTTTTGAATATTTTTTGTTCTTTCTCCATAAAGTCTAGCCTAACTTCAATTCCAGATATTGGATCCTCTGCATTATCTAATCTACTTTCTAGAATTTCCACCGTGTTTTTTTTTTTTAATCCCCCTTCCTTCTAGTTGGTCCTTCTTTATGGCTTCCATCTGTGTGCTATAGTTTTAAGTCCTGTATGGACTTCCTTACTTCATTAATTTGTTTTTGAGTGCTCTCTCTCAAACCTTTAGTAATGGACTCCTTTTCCTTCTGTTCAAATTCAGTGAGCTTTCTGTTTGTGGAAACCATGAACTTCTCTATTAATCTTTGGTTAGCTTCACTGTATTAATCTTTGGGTCTTTGGTTATCCTCCTTGTGCTCTATAATAGCCATATGAAGAGTTTCAGAGTTTTCATTCATCATTTTTACTAGTAGAAGTTGTAGAGCATTTTGAAGACTGTCCTCTAGGTCTCTGATTGACGGCTCTGTTTCCTGTTTATTTTGAGTGGGAATTGAATTGTCCTGACTTGCAATTTTTCTGGACATTTGGACTAGAAAGCAAATCCAAACACGCCAGAACACAATTTTTAGACAAGAATCAAACCTGCCCTAAGCCCTGTAGTTGCACAGACCTTAGAGGCTCACAATCATAGGTAATTTCACTCTTTATCCTTTTTTAAAATACAGAAATGAATCGAATACCCCCAGAGATGACAGTTTTGATACAAAAACCAACCCCAGATCCTGTAATTGCACTGATATTAGAGATTCAAAATGTTAGGTGGCTATTCCTCTTTCTACCTTCTGCTTTTCTATGTGGATAGGGTATTGTGATTCTGGAGTTGGATTATATATAGTGGCAACCTGTGAGCAACTTTGTCCTTTCCATAAGGTCAATCTGGACTGAAGGGATTAGTTAATGAACTCCTTTGACACAATCAGATGTATGCAGATAATATAGCTAGACCACCAATAACTAGGTTTTTGTGGATTATGAACACCCAATAAATAGTGAAGGACCAGAAATTAAGAGGTATAAGGAAAATTAGGAGGAGATAATAAGAGTAAAGATATGAGAGGAATGAAAGAAAAAGATGATAATTGATGTCTAAAATCAAAGAAAGGAAACAGAAGACAAAAATAAAAAGAATGAAAACAGTAAAGAAAATATAAAACTTTAAAAATAGTTTTTAAAAGAAGGAATAATACCAAATTTGAGAGTACTGAGCTTCAGAAATAGAGGTTTTAGTAATCAGTCTGGATTTTTTTGTATGTACAATGAAAAAGGAAGCCTATTAAAGACTGTCGATCAAGTATCTAGGGATAAGGTTGAAAAGGAAGACATTTTAAAAATAAACAACAGAAAAAGCAAAAGGAAAACTAAAGACAGATAAAACAACAAATTACCAAAAAAAATTCACGAGACAAACAAGAGAAAACTAATAAAAATTAGAAAAAATAACATTAGGGGAAGAAAAGTTCTTCAGTGCCATTAGGGTCAGTTGAGCGACTGGCAGAGGGGACGGTGGCAGGAGAGGTGGCCCTTGTGTGAGGCATCAATGGGAGGGATTCTTCCCTGAGGTTTTGGCTAGGCCACCTTAGCAGCAATGGTGGATGCCAGGGACTGTAGCTCACAGCAGTGGGATTGCTGTTGCCCAATCGGTCAGTTCGTTGTGGGAAGCCCCTGTGAGGATCACACTGGTGTGTGGGTCCTGCAGGAGGTGCACTGGTGGGACATGCATCCTTACAGCTGGGAGTCATTGGGGTGGGGTCTTGCCTTAGGTGCTGATGTCAGCTGTGTCAACAACTACTGGGGGGGTTCAACACTGGGAAAAAGGGTGGTGGCAGCCACAGTGGCCCTGGCACACACGCTGGGGGCTTGGAATCCCTCCTGTACCAATTACTTTGACACCACCAGCTGTAATGGCAGAGGTGGTGGCAGAGGTGGCGGCCTTACTGGGTAGCTAGGCTAAGGGTGCTGCCCAGCACAGTGGTCCAATGTCTCCGTGACCTCCGCGGGGATCAGGATGTCCCCAGGTGGCAGCAGCAGAGTCACCAGGTTCATTGGCGGGAGAAGAGTCCCTCACGCTTAGCCTCAGCGTCCTTGGGATAAGCTCTTACCTCTATGCAAGTAGGAACAATGGCTGTGGCTTTGATGCCGGCAGTAGTAATGAACTGGTGGCAGTCATGCAGAATGTGGTAAGTGATTGCAGGCATAGTGGCTCCTGGGGATTCACTGGACTGCGGAGACCTCCTTCTGATGCCTTGCATGGCTGCCAGGGCAGTGGCTGGAGAAGCAGCCCTAGCTCTCGGGTCAATCTGGTGAGATGTGGCCTTTAGTGCCAGGAGCAGCCCTGGCAGTGGCGAAAGTAGTGGTGGTCTCACAGGCAGCAGTAAGAGTGGTGACAGGCAGAGAGGCCCTTGTGGGCTCTCTCTGTGGCATGGAGCCTGGTAGCTGCGGCCTTTGCACATGTACTGGGCGGCTCTTTCTCACTTTCCTGGCAGCAGCAGAGTTCACCGCAACCTCGTGGGTGCACTTAGCGCTGGGATCCTTTCCTGGACTTTGGGAACTTTTCTGTTTCCCCTCCTTGGTTGCCATGGGTCTCTACTTTAGTTATTTATTTTTTTAAGTAGGGAAATATGAAATACTGGTCAAAGAAGTATACAAAGTCAAAAGAAAATTATCTCCACACAATTACCTACATCATTCTTAAATGTGTCATACTAATCAGAGCACTTTATGGTCTATTCTCTGGAAAAGTACTGTTGTGAAGCTTCAAAATAAAGACATGAAATTCAATTTTGCTGTACTATCACCTGGGTAGAATTCATATGCCAATGTTAACTTGTCTATAAATATGTCAGAATTTATCTTCTACCACTGTAAACTGATGAGTTCAATGCAAGAACACTTGTAAATTGCTTAAAATTGCATATAAACGCTAAGAAACACACCCTCACATACTATTTATGTATGTGGTTTTGTGTAAATCTTCCTTTAATTGACTGCCTCAGGCAGAAAACACATCTTGGAAAGAAAATAATGGCCTAGCTATGCTGAAAAGATACAGGCAGGCAGGACAATATTAATTACACTGAGTGGTAATTACATAAGATAAATGTATGCAGCAGAGTTGTCAAGAAAGAAGATTCTTACTCATTGCTCAGTTTCCTACATTTATTACTTTATTAAATAATCATATGTCACACTTAAATTTCTTTTATTACTATAAGGCATATGAGAGTCTTAGCAACTAGTTATAAATTGATTTAGTTTTAAAACTGTAGTTGTTAGTGCAATTATGCAAAATTAGCTATAAAATGACCTGGATGTTCAGAAATAAGTGTAAAAGAAGGACTCTCATAGCAAACATAAATTTAGTGAACAGGATGGTCCTCCATGGAAAACAAAGCATAATAATCCAGGGGATGTGATTACTTCTCTGGAAAAGTGACATTGGGTAACTTTACTAGTATGATTTCAAAATCCTATTTATTATTTCATAGGTTAAAATTATGATGAGAGATAGCTATTTATTTCTAATCAGGCTAAATCATAAAATATGTTCAATCAAGTTCTTTAAGAAATTTTTTTGAAGTCAAACATTAGGAAAAAATGACAACAGCATGGTAGCCCAAGCAGATGCAAATGCATCCACAGGTTCTGGCTTTGTGCCTATGTTCTAATAGATGGAAGGACTAAAAGCTGTATGTGTTCACCAAAATATGAAAACCATATATCATTTTAATGATTCATTGTTATGCACCATTGCTCTTATTTGAATACTCACTATGGTGATGCTTTTAGACTTTAATTAATTAATTGTTAATATGTGTGTTTGTTTACTTGTTACTTATTGCCAGTGTTGGGGCTTGAACTTAGTAGCTGGTGACTGACCCTGAGCTTTTGTAGTCAAGGTTAGCACTCTACAACTTGAGCCACATCCCCATTTCCAGATATCTCCCTCCCTCCCTCCCTCCTTCCCTCCCTCCTTCCCTCCCTCCCTCCCTCCCTCCCTTCCTTTCCCTCCCTCCCTCCTTCCTCCCCCCCCACTCTCTCTTTGGTTTTTTAGTGGAGGAAGAGTCTTATGGACTGCTTGGGTTGGCTTTGAACTTAGATCCTCATTTAGGATCTCAGCCTCCTGGATAGCTAGGGTTACAGGCATAAGACACCAGAACCGGACCTCAGATTTATTTTTAATCACATTATTTGTGATGTTGTCTTTCAAGGTACCAAATAAAAATTGTACCTTTTATGGGTAAGTCTAAATAAAGAATAAATTTGTTTGGTCAAAAAATAGATGTCTTGACATAAGAAATAAAGAGATACTGGGTACCAGGGGCTCACGCCTATAATCCTAGTTACTCAGGAGGATGAGATCTGAGGACAGTGGTTCAAAGCCAGTCTCAGCAGGAAAGTTCTTGAGACTCTTATCTCCAACTAACCACCAAAACCAGAAAGTGGCACCGTGGCTTAAGAGGTAAAATGGACAGTGTCCAGGCCCAGCATTCAAAAAAAAAAAAAAAAAAGAAAGAAGGAAGAAAAACAATAAACAATAAAACAAATATTACTCCCTAAAAGTTACACTGAGATGAGAATCATAAAGGGTAACTAAAAAAAAAATTCAATATTTGTTTCTTATAATCTAAAGCAAGTAGTTCTATAAGGTCAAATGTGCTTCAAGAAAATTTTGACTATACTATCCTCTCTTACATCAGCAAAATAATTTGCTGTTTCATCTCAATATAGCTTTTTAGGACCCCCCATATGAAAATATTAATTAAAATAATAGCACTACTCTATTTTACCATTTCAAGTTGTATTTCGGTAGTTCATAACCTTTCATTGTACTGTTTTAGTACTGGCTGAAGGACTGATCTAACATATTACATACAATACAAAGATTGATGGATTTATGGTTTGGACAACTCAACTTTCTTCTCATATCCAACCACTATTACTACCATTATTATGTTATCACTGTTTCATTTTCCTCAAGCAGACTATATAAGAGAAGATTGCTGAAGCATCAAAGAAGAGATTTAAGTCAACATTAGCTTTCTGTTTATGCTTTGATCAGTCCCAGTATTTGAATAATATTTGCATGGAATTATCAGCTGCAAGACCACTTAGTGCTTCTCCAGCCCTAAATTCTTCAATTTAGGTGGCATCTTTCACAGGAGTGACGAATACTATATTTCCATCTTTTTGGGGTCAATCAGACAATTGAAGCCAGTAAGCTGTGTATATTGATTTATAAAAAGGTTACAGTAAACACATTTTGGACTAAAGTTAAGGGTTGGTCAATATTTAAAAGAGTATAAAGGAAAGTTGCTTTATCATAGGTCTCTTATCTCAATTAAATTTTTATTTTTTGGAATAAAGTATTTCCCTCTTTCTACTTTCAGTGTATTGTTAAAATCATCAGAAAAACTGATGATATAGGACAATGAGATTGTTGGTATCAAAGATATAAGGGTCTCATAAGAGACTTAATACCATGACAAATGTCTTTTATTATTAATATTTATTAGTGGATATTAATTCTACAAAGGAGTGTAATTGTGAATTGTTTGCATGGCTATAATATGAGTGGATCAAATTCACCTTCTCTACTATCCTTTCTTAGCCCCTATTTCACCCTGTTTTTACACAATTTTAAACAGTGTGTCATGTGTCTTATCAAGCAGCACTGCTCAGAGGCAACATGGTTGCACACATGCCCATTAATATCTGATCAGATGTACATAACAGATTTACACACTTGCCTTGGACATGGTTATGTTCCTACAGAGATGTTAAGCTGTTGTCCTCTAAATTTTTTGACTACAGCCTTCACAGTTAATTATGACAAGTCATTGGTGGAAATGAGCGTTGATTATTAGGAGAAAGCTAATAGTCACTTAAATAATATTATTCATTTCTCAGGTTCCACTTGAATAAACAGACACTCAAATATTATTTGGTGTCACACTATGCACAAAAGAAGATTTTGTAGGAATGAAATTTGTTTATGGCTGGCTAACTTCTAGAATCCTAGCTATGATGGAGGCTTAGATCTGAGGATAATGGTTCAAAGCCAGCCAGGGCAGGAAACTTCATGAGACTCCTATCTTTTAACCATCAGAAAATGGGAAGTTGTCTATGACAATTATATTATTGCTTTAAAATATCTAGTAAAAATTTTTACCATTAGTCTTTGATTTAAATTATTATTTTAGGTATGGCATTCTTGTTGCATCTAGAAAATTTAGTTGTCATATTTCATGTATTTGAAATGTATGCATGTATTTCATTAAAAATAGGCATTCCTTCTCCTCTCTATACTTCAGACACTGACACAATCAGAAAAATCAAGCATTTTCTTCTTCATTTCTTTCCTGATTGTTTTTAACCTTCACTGGTTTGTGATAATTCTATCATTGTTTATTGTTAAACTAAATGACTTTAAAATGAATTGTCTCCCTTAAATTAAAATAAGATTCTTATCAATGAGGCTTGTATTTAATGATTTTTGGAAGCAAAAATGCAGCCAGCAATGCTATTGGCCTTTGGCTTTCTACTTCAAATACTGTATACACTAATTGTCTCGTAAGTGTTTCTTTTTCAGAGAAGAATCTGAGAAGTTTCTCTTAATATGTGAAAAAGTTGGGGCTGGGAATATGGTCTAGTGAAAGTGCTTGTCTCATATACATGAGACATGAGACAACAGGACATATATAGAAAAATTCAGAAGGGGCGCTGTGACTCAAATGGTAGAGTACTAGCTTTGAGCTAAAAGAACCCAGGGACAGTTCTTAGGTCCTGAGTGCCAAACCCCAGCACTGGGAAAACAATGTGAAAAAGTGCATAGAAAGATATTTTGAAAGTAGAGCTATTGAGGAATAAGCCAATCAGCTCTTCTCCTGGAAGCCTACTTGAATGAAATTTCCATCTGCTACACAGTCTACCTGGACATGGCTTAGATTTTCCAAGTACCAGTCATTAATTCTGTAGGAGCTCAACAGTGAGAAAAAAAGGTATAAAAATGGATACACACGAATACTCCATTGTAAATAAGCTATGACTAGACATAATTGGAGGACCTGTTCATCGGTGTCTTTCAGTCATCTGATACAAATTTTGTAGTATGAATTATGTTCTTCTATAGCTTCACCATTATTTTCTTGATGTTTGGCTTTCAAAATCACTTCATTATAAGAAATTCCCAAGTTAATGTTGCACAGTGTAATCAATCAAATCCATTAATATTACCAAAATACAGAACTCAAAGAGTCTTTCCATGCCCTTGTGCCTTAGGGAGCTACAAATTGGTGAGTCATGCTGAGCTTCCTTTTTCTCATGAAAGAGTAAAAACATAACATAATGAAGATTCTAATTCAGTTATATCTTAATATTAGGAGATGCCATTAACCAACCACATTTCTTGGCACTGTGAATTGAATCCAAAGCCTTTGATATGCTAGACAAGCATTTACCATGGAGCAAAGTTGCAAACTCAGCTTTAGGTGTTTTAGAGACAGTGTCACTTGCAGCATGACTTTAGCTTATCATGTAGCCTTGGCTCGTTTCTATGTTATGATCTATCTCCTCCCCTTACCAGGATCTGGGATTCAAACATGAATCACCATGTCTGACCTTATTGATTTTTTAATTTTTTATTTACTGTAGAACATTCTTATAAGCATACATTATCAAAATTTTGCCAAATTAAGTTCAAATTGTTATATTGTATTTCATTGTGATTTTGGTAGGGTTTGGTAGGGTTTTGTCACTGTATATGAATAAAACTTTGGAGAAATAGCAGAAATGCTTTCTACCTCCAAACCTTCTTTAGTTTGTACTCTTGAATTTTAACTGAAATTCAGCAACAATCCACAAATCCATCTATCCAACCACTCAGTAGGTGAAAAAGAAAGCTATGCTTCTCATGACTGTTTTGAATACCTCTGTAATTTTTATCATTGTGCTGACATTAGCACAAACTGAGGGTTTTCTCATCAACCATCTGAGAAGCATTTCATCTGTTATGCAGTCTTTACTGAAAATATAGTTCTTATCTTTCCAAGAAAGCTATATCTCATTTCTAGGTGCTAGATTCAAAGTATTCTCTATTGATCATGGATTAGTACTTATTCTTTGAGTTCAACTTCAACTTTCTCTCTGTTAAATTGTAAAGAAATATACTAATTCTAACACTTAAAAATATTAATTGATTTTATGTTTACTAATAATTTTATTTTTTCTAACCTTTTATATTTCTCTTCTATAAATAAGTGGCCTGGGAGATAAAGCTCTCTGGGTCAGGTTCAGGGGAAGATGGCAGAGGAGCAGCAGAGCCCTAGCTAAGCTCCCTTCGACATCACAGTTTTCCCACTCCAGAGAAAATTTTACTCCTAGAAAGACAGCCCAAGTAAGTTATAACAGTACAGGGATTCTGGCCAGGAAGAAAAAATCTACTTTGCTGGCCTGAAAACACAGATGTGCACTCCAGGCGGCATCCCACCACCATGCCAGTGCCTGCCCCGGCATAGCTCACCACACTTGACTCACCAAAAGCACACAGCAGCAACCAGGAAGAAATCCTCCAGATGGCGGCAGACAGACGCAGATCACAGGCTGAGCACCGATGGGCTGAAATCACAAAGAAAGCATGAGTACCATACAAACAACATTCTCAGTCGCGCCATAGAGCAGCATATGGAACACAGCCCTTCCCCCACCATCAGAGCAAAGCGTCATCTCTGACACTGGCATAGGGTCAGACCAGACAGGAACTAAAGCAGGCCTGGGGAAAGCGAGGACGAAGGGGCCATCTTTGAAAAGGGCAAGAGGGACCAATCAGTGAGAGCCAGCTCAGGCCAGGAGAAGGACCACTGCCCAGGCGGGAGGCTCATCCTGGGCTGCAGCTCAGCCAAAGGTGCCCCACCATGCCCGCCGGAATTTCTAAATTAAAAGTGAAAGTGGCAAGCAGCTGCCAGTGGCACAGAACAACTAGATGGGAGAACAAACAGTTCCCAAGACAGATAAATGGTCCCATCACAGAGGAAGCCCAATTCTCAGCCAAAAAAGAGCTGAATTCCATAGCCAGCTCTGCCCAGGAAGCTGCCCCACCCAGAAGGGGGAACCTCCCCCAGGAAAGTGACTCTCAGCCTGGTAAACCAGGCAGAGGTGCCATGCCCTGCTGAGTCTACAGCCTATTGAAAGCCAGGCTTTAGAGACAGCTGCCCCACAGCAGATGAGAGGAGCCATGGTTCCCAAGACTGTTCACATCCCCCATCTACAGGGGATGCCCAAGTCTTACCTGCAAGCTGTGCGAACCACAGAGACCCAGGATTTTACTAACAGAGGGGGAGGGTCAGAACAGATCCACCCCCTGCTATCTGAAAGGAAGTCAAATCAGTCAAGCATCAAAATAGATGGCACACCATCGCAAGGAAACCAGAGACTGTAGAAAGCCCACCCAAACAAGAAAAACTCCATTTTTTTTCCAAACTTTTGTTTTTGGCCAGACTTGGGCCTAGGACTCAGGGCCTGAGCACTGTCCCTGGCTTCTTTTTTGCTAAAGGCTAGCACTCTGCCACTTGAGCCACAGTGCCACTTCTGGCCATTTTCTGTATATGTGGTGCTGGGGAATCAAACCCAGGGCCTCATGTATAAGAGACAAGCTCTCTCACCACTAGGCCATATCCCCAGCCCCCTTTTCAAAAAATTTTTAAGCTTTTTTTTTCTTTTTCATATCTGAAACATCATTAGTGTTTACAGGTTTGTTTTTATCAAGTTTTTTTTTGGTTGTTCATTTTTCTTGAGTTTTTCCTTTTCTTAAAAAATAATTTTTCTCTGTTTTGTGCATCTGTCTTCCAGTATTTATTCTTTATTTTTCTCTTTACATTCTCTTTCTTTAAAAATTACTTCGCTATGAATAACACCTCCACTCTTTTCTGCTAATGCTCCATTGTCTATCATTTTAAACTTGTTCTTTCTACTTATTCTACTCTTCTCCACATTTCCACGTCACTGAAACTAAACCAAAATCATGACCACCCCCCCCCCATACATTTTACTCTATTCACTTTACTACCTCTAACATACCCTCCTGACTTACTTCCAGGACCTCCAGATTCCACTGAATCCTGGTTATTGGATAGAGGGTATCCCTGCTTAATCCAAGTGAATCAAAGGGGTTCATAGAGAAAGCCAGTCCTAAAAGAACTTAATATAAGAACAAGAATTGCTCATAGGGTTGTAACAGTAAATAAATAACTACTGAATAGAGGGCTCAGGATCGGTTGGTATATTGAAACTGTATTCTTTCGGAACACCAAATCTAATTTTATATACAGGTATACAAGGTTTCTGTATATAATTGTGAACTTCTAAGATTTACACAACAGTGCTTGGTAAGGTCTGCTTTGGGTCTTAAACAGTGCTCACAGGTGCTTGGATATTGGCATTCCCAATCCAAATGGGCAGAAGAAACACAAGAAAGATGGCAAACAATGGAGTCTCATCTCCCACACCAAACAAGTAGGAAGCAGAACAGTCAATCAAAGACATAGAAGAGAACCTTCCAAATGCTCTACAAAGTCTACTGATAAACATGATAAATGAAAAGTTTGAATCAATATAGCAATTCTATCATAAAGTAATAGACAATTTCATTGCCTCGACAAATAGAAAGATAAATGAAATTCAGGAGTCAAATGAAAAGATAGCTACCCAGCTCAAAGATTTGAGAGATAGCACTCAAAACCAAATTAATATAGTGAAAGACGTCCATGCAAGACCTAAGAGATGACATAGAAATAATCAGGAAAGACCAGTCAGAAGGAAAAGAGATTCAAAATCAAGTAGCTTGCCTACAGTCCCGAGTAGCTGAAGCAGAGGATCGAATCTCAGGAGCTGATGTTTCCATAGAATCTATGGGGAAAGATCAAAAATCAATACAAACACAATCCAATCGACAAAACAAATCACTCCAGGAGCTCCAAGACACAATCAGGAAGCCCAATTTAAGGATAATAGGTATTGAGGAAAAACCTGGACAAAGAAGTTAATGGAATAGATAACCTATTTAACAGAATATTAGCCAAGAACTTCCCAAATATTCAAAGGATAGGCCTATACAGATACAAGAAGCAGGCCTATACAGATACAAGAAGCATTTTAGAACCCCAAACTGACCAGACTAAAACAGGACATCCCACGGACACATTGTGATCAAAACAGAATCAATAGAGTCCAAGGAAAGAATCCTTAAAGCTGTTAGGGAGAAGAAAACAATCACATATAAAGGAAAAGCAATCAGAATTACCCCAGACTTCTCAGCAGAGACCATGAAAGCAAGAAGAGCCTGGAATGAGGTATGCCAAACCCTAAATAAAAATAAATACCAACCAAGAATACTGTACCCAGCTAAACTCTCATTTATAGTCGAAGGTCAAATAAAAGTCTTCCACAGTAAGGAAAAACTGAAACAATATATCTCCACAAAACCAGCTTTACAGAAAATCCTCAAACATGTATTACATGGGGAAAATAATCAAGATCCCAATACAGACAGAGAAATGAACCCTAAATAGTAAACCAGAATATTAGATCAATAAATGGGAAGACACAACTTTTAACAAGATAGTGATAATGAAAGGAACAAGCGACCATCTTTCAATCCTCTCAACATTAATGGACTTAATTCCCTAATCAAACGACATAGGCTCATAAGTTGGATCAAAAATCAAGATCCATCTTTCTGCTGCCTCCAAGAGACACATCTATCCAGCAAAAGTAGACATCTTCTAAAAGTGAAAGCCTGGAATAAAATCTATCAAGCAAATTGCCACCATAAGCAGGCTGGTGTTGCAATCCAAGTTATCAGAGAAAATTCACTTCAAATGAAAAATGGTAGGAAGAGACAAAGAAGGTTATTACATCCTAATAAAGGGATCGCTCCTACGGGACGAAATAAACATCCTAAATATCTACACACCAAATACAGGACCACCTGACTTCATCAAGCAAATGCTACTGACTCTAAAAACAAACATAGACCCAAACACATATCACCTCTGGACAGATCAACACGCCAAAAACTGAACAAAGAAACCACAGAACTAAACAACTGCATAGACCAACTAGACTTAACTGACATCTACAGAATATTCCATCCAGCAACAACAGAATGCACATTCTTTACGGCAGCTCATGGAACATTCTCCAAATTAGATCACATCATAGGGCACACAAAAAAACCTATACAAATTCAAAATTATCAAAACCATTCCTTGCATTCAATCAGACCACAATGGAATAAAATTAGAGCTCAACTCAAACAGCCATCGCAGAAAGTCCAAAAATACATGGAGACTAAACAACACACTGCTGAACCATCAGTGGGTCATTGAAGAAATTAGAACAGAAATTCAGAAGTTTATGGAATTCAACCAAGATGAGTACACAAAATACCAGCTTCTTTGGGACACAGCAAAGGCAGTACTCAGAGGGAAATTTATATCGCTGAGTGTCTACACCAACAAACTGGAGAAACAGCAACTCAACAACTTAAGGAAGCACCTTAATATCCTCGAAAGACAACAACAAGCTAAACCCGAAGTCAATTGACGGAAGCAAATAATTAAAATCAAATCAGAATTAAATCAATTAGAGACAAAAAAAATTGAAACAATAAAAAAATTAACAAGATAGAAAGACCGCTAGCAAACCTGACCAAGAAACAAAAGCAGCAAACCCAAATAAACAAGATCAGAGATGAAACAGTTAACATCACAACAGAAACAACCAAACTTCAGAAGACAATAAGCGACTATTTTGCAAACTGTTACGCCAACAAATTCGAGAACCTGGAAGTTATGGATGATTTCCTAGTAAAAAAATGATATCCCCAAACTCAACCATGAATATTTAAACCTTCTGAACAGACCCATATCCAGCATTGAAATAGAAATGGCAATAAGTGATCTCCCATCCAAGAAAAGCCCAGGTCCAGACGGATTCACAGCAGAATTCTACAAGGCCTTCAAAACAGAACTCACACCAATACTGAGGTGCCAGACTTTGAAGTCAGGCCCCACCACGTGAACCCCATTTTAGAATCGAACCCTGAGCCAATCAGATTGGTACCTGTGTTCTAATCTTGCTTGCACAGCTGATTGTTGTAACCTTGTTCTTTGCCTTTATAAGCCCTGTGTAATCACAGCTCGGGGCTCCCTCCTAACCTCCGCTGTGTCGGTGGGTAGGACGAGGCCCGAGTTGGCAGCTCGTTAAATAAACCCTTGCCTTGCTTTTGCATTTCGGAGTGTCTGAATCTCGGTGGTCTTCTTGGGGGTGGTCTTGCAACTTGGCACAACATTTGGGGTTTCGTCCGGGATAGCCCCAGAGACCCCGAGATCCCAGACTCCAAAGGTAAGAAAACAGCGCTGTTCATTTGTCTTGTCCTGTAATTTGTTTGTCTGTTTTGCTTTTGCTTATACTTGTAGGGCGCGAGTCAGTTTGGTTTTTGGCCGGAACTGACCAGGAGGGCCTCCTAAACGAGACTCAACCCGCCCACCTTGTACTTGGGTCTGCTCCTTCTGCTTATCTGGCAGGAGGCTGTGGGCCAACTTGGGTCCACTCCTCCTGTACCCTGGCAGGAGGTTGTGGGCCAACTTGGGAGATCTCCAACTCGTAACTCGGGTCCACTCCTTCTGCACCCTTGCAGGAGGTTGTGGGCCAACTCGGGTCCACTCCTTCTGCACCCTTGCAGGAGGTTGTGGGCCAACTCAGGTCCACTCCTTCTTACAGGAGGTTGTGGGCCAACTCGGGTCCATTCCTTCTGCACCCTTGTAGGAGGTTGTGGCCCAGCTTGGGAGATCTCCAACTCGTAGCTTTTCTTAGGCCTGTGTGTTTTCCTCCTTTTGTATTAATTGTTTTGTTTTTGTAGCCTTTTGGAAGAAATTTGGAAGTAAAATTGTCCTAAATAATTATTGCAAAGTGAGAAAAGGAGAATTATGGCTACCAAAATGTTTAATTGCCATTCCAGCTTCTTTGTAGGTTTTTTTGTAACAGTTTCCAGCAGGCCCACAGAGAAGCACAGGTGATTCCTACAAGTTTGTCAAGATCTAATACTGACCCTTAATAAGTTCCAGGTAAGAGAGCATGCTTAAAAACTACTTCTGTGTGGACCACCTTGTTGCTTATAATTGGAGTAACGTGGCCCCTTATAAGACTCATTGATCTGAATCTGCGTTTCGAAGCCAGCCCGGGCAAAGAAAGGTCCCTGTGAGAGACTTGTCTCTAATCAGCCAGCAGAGTGCTGGGAACGGAGTGGTGTGGAGCTCAAAAGTGGTACGGTGCTAGTCTTGAGCTGGAGAGCTGAGGGACAGCACTCAGGCCCTGAGTCCAAGTCCAGTGGAAAGTCACTCCTCCTGGGACAAAAGAGATGGAGCATCCAGAGGCAGTAAGCCACTGCTTGGATGGCAGAGATGGTGTCAGATCCTAGAGTCACTACTGTTGGCCTTTCAAAAGTTAAAGCCGGGAAGTCCTAGAAGAATAGTTCATAAGCATGCCTTTCCAATGCCCATGTCTGTCTACTGGGCAGGAATTTGCCAGTCATCTGTGATAGTGGTTAGTAAGGGGAAGTTTGTCAAATGAGAGAATAGATTAAAATCTCACCCTCCCCCCCGCATTTACTCAAAAGCTCTGATTGGCAGTAAGAATTTTAAGCTCATACATCTGTTTAGTAAAGAAAGCTTGTAGACCTGAGATTGTGTCCTTATTGAGATCTGTTACAGGCCTGCAAAGGTATATTGTTAAAAATTGCAAGACCTGTCAGCTTGCCAATGCCCCCAATCAACAGATTACTAAAGGAGCTCGCCTCTGTGGAAGGCCAGGTGTGTATTGGGAAGTAGAAGAAGATCCTGGAAGAAATCCTACCCAGGTATGGCTTCCCATCCACCACTGGGTCAGACAACAGGCAGGCTTTCATCTCAAAAGTAAGTCAGGGAATAGCCACTGCACTGGGGACGGATTGGAAATTGCATTGTGCTTATAGACCCCAGAGTTCAGGACAGGTAAAGAATGAATCGGACTCTAAAAGAGACCTTAACTAAACTGGCCTTAGAGACTGGCGCAGACTGGGTGTCACTCCTTCCTTTTGCTCTGCTTAGAGTAAGAAATTCTCCCTATCAGCTTGGCTTTACTCCTTTTGAAATAATGTATATAATTCTGCTTCTGTCCCTACCCCCCCCCCCCATTTATTCAGACCAGGGGACTGAAATCCTAAGAACCACGGTGGAAGGGACCCTAGACGGCATCGCCACTTGGGTTCATTGCTTCCACGCCAGGCCAGCTGACCTCTTTGCACTGGATGACAACTACCGTGATGGAACATGGGAGGTCTCCAAGCACCCAACTCAGCCGCTTCGCCTTCGCCTCAAGAAAAGAAAGTTAGACTGAATATTGTTATAATTTTCTTTTTGCCTTCTTTCCTTACTACCCTGGCTAGTGTTGATGTCATTTTGGCAGCTCACTCCAAAGTGAGGTGACCCCCTTATTTTAGGTAGTTTTGAGCTTGCTCAGGAATACGGGTATAGCCACCCGACCCTTAGAGCACAGTTGAGAAGTTTATGTATTATTTTGTTGCTTACATTTGGATACTAAACACTATAGAGCTAATGGTAAGTCTGTATAGCTGAAAGTTAATTTTCAGTTTGCAGCAATCCTGCAGTCCCTTGGAAAAGTAGACTAAGGTTATAGGTTCCTGGCTAGGTAAGGTCAACGCCCCTGAGTCAGCCTGAAGAAATTACAGAAGATGGATGATCTTCACCCATCAGCCCCCCTTTAAAATCAAGGGACCAGAGTTGTTTTTGGGAAGATGAGGCAGGATAAACTAGAGACATGCAGAACAGAGGTACAGAGAATATTCTTGTAAGAAATGGTGACAGGCCCTTTGGTTACTACATTGGGTCCTACTGGCCCATGCCTTACCTCTATATCATCCCCTAGACATGCAAGCCATTGAAATGGACAGAATGGAGCCATGATTGGCTCCCAAGGTACCAAAAAGAAAAAGGGGGAAATGAGGTGCCAGACTTTGAAGTCAGGCCCCACCACGTGAACCCCATTTTAGAATCGAACCCTGAGCCAATCAGATTGGTACCTGTGTTCTAATCTTGCTTGCACAGCTGATTGTTGTAACCTTGTTCTTTGCCTTTATAAGCCCTGTGTAATCACAGCTCGGGGCTCCCTCCTAACCTCCGCTGTGTCGGTGGGTAGGACGAGGCCCGAGTTGGCAGCTCGTTAAATAAACCCTTGCCTTGCTTTTGCATTTCGGAGTGTCTGAATCTCGGTGGTCTTCTTGGGGGTGGTCTTGCAACTTGGCACAACATACTTCTCAAACTCTTCAATGAAATTGAAAGAGAAAGTTCGCTACCAGACACATTCTATGAAACCACTATAACCCTCATCCCAAAACCAGACAAGGACTCATCATGGAAGGAGAACTATAGACTGATTTCCGTGATGAACATAGATGCAAAAACTGTCAACAAAATTCTGGCCAATCCAATTCAACAGGTCATGAAAAAAAAATCATACACAATGATCAAACTGGATTCATCCCAGAGATGCAAAGTTGGTTCAATATACACAAATCATTTAATGTAATCCACCACATCAACCGGAGCAAGGTAAAGAACCACGTGGTTATATCTCTAGATGTGCAAAAGGCATTCAATAAAATCCAGCTCCAATTTATGCTAAAAGTGCTGGAAAAACTGGGATTCCAGGGAACACTCCTGAATATAATAAAGGAAATCTATGACAGAGCAACAGCAAGCATAATTCTAAATGGTGAAAAACTAAAGCCATTCCCTTTAAAATCCGGAGAAAGACAAGGATGTCCACTCTCTCCCCTTCTCTTCAACATAGTATTAGAATTCCTAGCCAGAGCAATTAGGCAAGAAGAAAATATAAAGGGGATCCAAATAGGAAAAGATGAAGTTAAACTTTCTCTCTTCGCCGATGACTTGATCCTGTAGAGAGCAAACAGCAAAATTCACCCTGACTTCTGGCTATACTATCAAGGACGTGCAAGGTCATGGCTTAGGGAGCCAACAACAAAGTTCATCCTAACCTCTGGCTATGTTGTTATCTCAAGGACATGCAAGGACATGGTTTACTTGAAGGACAGTACTAATACCAAGATGTTTTATTATGTCCACAAGAATCTGTTTTATGTAAACCATTATACCATATCTTGTTTTACTGCCTGTTGTTATTTACCAATTTCAGGGCCTTCCTGCTTTCTTAAACCTTAGTTGATCCTATGCTATTTCCTGGTTGTCAAACTGCATATAAGCTGGAAGTTAAGACTAAAACATGGCTGCAGTCTTGAGTTACAATCTAGAGATGCAGACCTCCTGAACCCCATCTTTTGCCTCTTGTCCTTTTTCTCTTGTCTTGCATTTTTCTTTTTCTTTAATCCTCACCCCTCAATCAAGATTCCCTCTTCGCTGCCCACTTGCTTCGCAGATGATCCTATAACTAAAGAACCCCATTGACTACTCCCAAGCTGCTAGAGCTGATCCAAAACTTTGGCAAAGTTGCAGGATATAAAACAAACCCTCAAAAATCAATGGCATTTCTATATGCTAATGACTCGAATGCTGATGCTGAAATCAGGAAAGCAACTCCTTTTGCAATAGCCTCAAAAAACATAAAATACCTAGGAATAACCTTAACCAAAGAAATGAAAGACCTCTATGATGACAACTTTAAAAACATGAAAAATGAAATTAAGGCAGAACTAAGGAAATGGAAAAACCTCCCATGCTCCTGGATTAGGAGGATTAATATTATCAAAATGGCAATATTGCCAAAGGCTATCTACAAATTCAATGCAATGCCCATTAATATCCCAACACCATTTTTTAATGAAATAGACAAAGCAATCCAGAAATTCATATGGCACAATAAAAGACCAAGAATAGCAAAAACAATCCTAAGCAGAAAGAACAGTGCTGGAGGAATTACAATACCAAATTTTAAGCTGTATTAAAAAGCTATAGTAAGAACACCTCAGGGGGGAAAAGGGAAAGGGGGAGGGGGAAGGGGGTGTGAGGGACAAGGAAACAAACAGTACAAGTAATGTATCCAATGCCTAACGTATGAAACTATAACCTCTCTGTACATCAGTTTGATAATAAAAATTTTAAAAAGCTGTAGTAATAAAAGCAGCTTTGAATTGGCACCAGAACAGGCCTGAAGACCAATGGAACAGAATTGAAGACCCAGAAATAAACCCACAGAACTATGAGGTGCCAGACTTTGAAGTCAGGCCCCACCACGTGAACCCCATTTTCGAATCGAACCCTGAGCCAATCAGATTTGTACCTGTGTTCTAATCTTGCTTGCACAGCTGATTGTTGTAACCTTGTTCTTTGCCTTTATAAGCCCTGTGTAATCACAGCTCGGGGCTTCCTCCTAACCTCCGCTGTGTCGGTGGGTAGGACGAGGCCCGAGTTGGCAGCTCGTTAAATAAAGCCTTGCCTTGCTTTTGCATTTCGGAGTGTCTGAATCTCGGTGGTCTTCTTGGGGGTGGTCTTGCGTCTTAGCACAACATTTGGGGGCTCATCCGGGATAGCCCCAGAGACCCCGAGATCCCAGACTCCGAAGGTAAGAAAACAGCACTGTTTATTTGTCTTGTCCTGTAATTTGTCTGTTTGTCTGTTTTGCTTTTGCTTATACTTGTAGGGCGCGAGTCAGTTTGGTTTTTGGCCGGAACTGACCAGGAGGGCCTCCTAAACGAAACTCAACCCGCCCACCTTGTACTTGGGTCTGCTCCTTCTGCTTATCTGGCAGGAGGTTGTGGGCCAACTTGGGAGATCTCCAACTCGTAACTGGGGTCCACTCCTTCTGCACCCTTGCAGGAGGTTGTGGGCCACCTCGGGTCCACTCCTTCTTGCAGGAGGTTGTGGGCCAACTCGGGTCCACTCCTTCTGCACCCTTGCAGGAGGTTGTGGGCCAACTCGGGTCCATTCCTTCTGCACCCTTGTAGGAGGTTGTGGGCCAGCTTGGGAGATCTCCAACTCGTAGCTTTTCTTTTTCTCAGGCCTGTGTGTTTTCCTCCTTTTGTATTATCTTGAAGACCTCCATCTAGCCCCCTAGACTTAATCCTAGCTCACTGGAGGGAGGTTAAGGAGATAGCTCCTTTTTGTGTTTCTTTCTTGCACTGTGCCTGACAAACGGATGATGGGGAACGTTCCTTCCACTCCCCTGGACTTGACTTTAGCTCATTGGAAAGATGTACAGGCGATGGTTCACAATCAGAGTGTGAGTGTCCACAGAAAGAACTCTGGGGGGACCCCCACCCAGCCTTCTTAAATTGTTTGGTGCGCTAAAATGTTTTACTAAGACTAAAAGTGTTTTACTGAAACTATCAAGCCCTGGAAAATGAGGCTGGAGAATGCTAAAATCATTTGTTAAAGGTTTTTGTCTTAAAATGTACGGCTGATGCTTATTCAGCATGCTTTAAGATCTTTTGAAAATGTATGTGTGTGCATGTGTGAGTGTGAACATGTTCAAGACTGCAGTATGATGCAAAACTAAGTTTAAATTCAAAGGTCTTCATGCCATGCAGTAACTGGGACTGAAGAAAAAAAAAAGGCTCTTTTGAAACAAGCAGCCCGTAAGCAAAGGGCGGCACCTGGTTTCAGATTGCCTGTGAGCTTCAGTTTTTCCGATGCAGATAAAAGCTAAAGTGTTGTGTTAGTGTTAGAAAGGCTTTGGAAATCAAGAATACATTTCTAGATAAGAAGTTTGGAAGTAAAATTGTCCTAAATAATTATTGCAAAGTGAGAAAGGGAGAATTATGGCTACCAAAATGTTTAATTGCCATTCCAGCTTCTTTGTAGGTTTTTTGTAACAGTTTCCAGCAGGCCCACAGAAGCACAGGTGATTCCAGAAGTTTGTCAAGATCTAATACTGACCCTTAATAAGTTCCAGGTAAGAGAGCATGCTTAAAAACTACTTCTGTGTGGACCACCTTGTTGCTTATAATTGGAGTAAAGTGGCCCCTTATAAGACTCAATGATCTGAATCTGCGGTTCGAAGCCAGCCCGGGCAAAGAAAGGTCCCTGTGAGAGACTTGTCTCTAATCAGCCAGCAGAGTGCTGGGAACGGAGTGGTGTGGAGCTCAAAAGTGGTACGGTGCTAGTCTTGAGCTGGAGAGCTGAGGGACAGCACTCAGGCCCTGAGTCCAAGTCGAGTGGAAAGTCACTCCTCCTGGGACAAAAGTGATGGAGCATCCAGAGGCAGTAAGCCACTGCTTGGATGGCAGAGATGGTGTCAAATCCTAGAGTCACTACTGTTGGCCTTTCAAAAGTTAAAGCCGGGAAGTCCTAGAAGAATAGTTCATAAGCATGCCTTTCCAATGCCCATGTCTGTCTACTGGGCAGGAATTTGCCAGTCATCTGTGATAGTGGTTAGTAAGGGGAAGTTTGTCAAATGAGAGGATAGATTAAAATCTCACCCCCCGCATTTACTCAAAGCCCTGACTGGCAGTGAGAATTTTAAGCTCATACATCTGTTTAGTAAAGAAAGCTTGTAGACCTGAGATTGTGTCCTTATTGAGATCTGTTAAAGGCCTGCAAAGGTATATTGTTAAAAATTGCAAGATCTGTCAGCTTACCAATGCCCCCAATCAACAGATTACTAAAGGAGCTCGCCTCTGTAGGAATAGGCCAGGCGTGTATTGGGAAGTAGATTTCACAGAAATTACAAATATTTGCTAGTTTTTGTAGACACCTTTTCAGGATGGGTTGAAGTCTATCCAACAAAGCATGAGACTGCGAATGTAGTGGCTAAGAAGATCCTGAAAGAAATCCTACCCAGGAGACTGAACTCCTTAGAACCACGGTGGAAGGGACCCTAGACGGCATCGCCACTTGGGTTCATTGCTTCCACGCCAGGCCAGCTGACCCCTTTGCCCTGGATGACAACTACCGTGATGGAATATGGGAGGTTTCCAAGCACCCAACTCAGCCGCTTTGCCTTCGCCTCAAGAAAAGAAAGTTAGACTGAGACTAAGGTTATAGGTTCCTGGCTAGGTAAGGTCTACGCCCCTGAGTCAGCCTGAAGAAGTTACAGAAGATGGATGATCTTCACCCATCAGCCCCCCTTTAAAATCAAGGGACCAGAGTTGTTTTTGGGAAGATGAGGCAGGATAAACTAGAGACATACAAGAGGTACAGAGAATATTCTTGTAAGAAATGGTGACAGGCCATTTGTTTACTACATTGGGCCCTACTGGCCCATGCCTTACCTCTATATCATCCCCTAGACATGCAAGCCATTGAAATGGACAGAATGGAGCCATGATTGGCTCCCAAGGTACCAAAAAGAAAAAGGGGGAAATGAGGTGCCAGACTTTGAAGTCAGGCCCCACCACGTGAACCCCATTTTCGAATCGAACCCTGAGCCAATCAGATTGGTACCTGTGTTCTAATCTTGCTTGCACAGCTGATTGTTGTAACCTTGTTCTTTGCCTTTATAAGCCCTGTGTAATCACAGCTCGGGGCTTCCTCCTAACCTCCGCTGTGTCGGTGGGTAGGACGAGGCCCGAGTTGGCAGCTCGTTAAATAAAGCCTTGCCTTGCTTTTGCATTTCGGAGTGTCTGAATCTCGGTGGTCTTCTTGGGGGTGGTCTTGCGTCTTGGCACAACATTATGCCTATTTAATATTTGATAAAGGACTTAAAAACATAGTATGGAAGAAATATAGCCTCTTTAACAAATGGTGCTAGCAAACCTGGTTCAACACATGCAACAAACTAAAACTAGATCATTATATATCACCCTGCACAAAAATCAATTCCAAATTGATCAAAGACCTCGAAATTAAAACAGATACCCTGAAAACTCTAAAGGAAGGAGTAGGAGAAAAACTTGGGCTCCTTGGCACAGGATGGAACTTCCTTAACAAAGACCCAGAAACACTACAAATCAAAGACAGGATGGACAAATGGGACTGCATCAAACTGCAAAGCTTCTGCAAGGCAAAGGATATAGCTTGCAAGATAAACAGAAAGCCTACAGATTGGGAAAACATCTTTACCATCCATACAACAGACAAAGGCCTCATATCTAAAATATATGCAGAACTAAAAATAATTACATTTCTCCAAAACAGAACCACAAAGAATCAATAGCCCTCTCAACAAGTGGGCTAAAGACTTTTAAAGAGACTTCTCTGATGAGGAAAAGAGAATAGACAAGAGACATATGAAAAAGTGCTCTACGTCACTGGCCATAAAAGAAATGCCAATCAAAACAGCTCCATCTCATCCCAGATTCCATCTCATCCCAGTAAGAAGGTCCTATATCAAGAAAACTAACAACAAATGTTGGAGGGGATGAGGCCAAAAGGGAACCCTACTTCATTGTTGGTGGGAATGTAAACTGGTTCAGCCACTCTCGAAAGCTGTATGGAGATACCTATGAAGGCTAAACATCGAGCTACCCTATGACCCAGCAGCCCAACTTTTGGGCATCTAACCAAAAGACCACAGACACGAACACACTAAAGCCATCAGCACAACAATGTTCATCGCAGCACAATTTGTCATAGCTAGAATTTGAAACCAACCCAGATTCCCCTCAGTAGACGAATGGATCAAGAAAATGTGGTACATATACACAATGGAATTTTATGCCTCTATCAGAAAGAATGACATTGCCCCATTCATACGGAAAAGGAAGAACTTGGAAAAAATTATACTAAGTGAAGTGAGCCAGACCCAAAGAAACATGGACTCTATGGTATCCCTTATAGGGAGTAATTAGAACAGGTTTAGGCTAGTCACAGCAGAGGATCACAACAGCCCAATAGCCCTTATGAACACATAAGATGATGCTAAGTGAAATGAACTCTATGTTATAGAAATGATTGTTATATCACTGTAGTAATTATTTTCAACATGCGATGTGAATCTGTAGCTTCTATTATTGATGATCCTCTTGTATCCCCTTCCTATGGTGTACCTGCACTATCTGTGTTTCTTATCTGAGTACATTGGAAACCATGTATACTGGTATTAGAACTAGGAAATAGAAAGGGAATACCAAAATCGAGAAACACATAGTAGAAAAAGACAAACAACTACAAAAGCAATACTTGCAAAACTGTTTGGTATAAGTGTACTGACCAACTCATGTGGGGGAAAGGAAAGGGGAGGGTTGGAGGAGAGAATGAGGGAGGAAGTAACAAACAGTACAAGAAATGTATCCAATGCCTAACGTATGAAAAGTGTAACCTCTCTGTACCTCAGTTTGACAATAAAAATTTAACAACAACAACAAAAAAAATATGTGGCCTGCTCTCTTGTCTGTATTAGTGCATGAGCCATTTGATTCAAAATACTAATTGCAATTAAGAATAGAAATCACTTACGAAATTTTTTTGGGGGATTTTACCCTCCCGCACTCTCATGTCCTGTGGAGAGACAGGATATCACACCCCACGCAGACGGGTCCAGGAAGAGGATATGAGGGCTGACAGAATGCCATCCAGCCCCCCTCTTGACGGAGGACACACAGACAGCCTGGGTGCCAGTCAGAGCTAAGACTCATTTAATGGCGCCAAGAGCTGTTCTTTTAAAGGGGTCAGAGGGCTGCAGAAGGGGAGAGGTATGTGCACCTAAGTAGGGGCTTGGATTTGATGCCTGAGCTGTCCATCAGGGGGAAGCTTCGAGGGACCTCCCTAAGGGGCGGCCTACATGTACGTCATGGCCCACAGGACAGCCTCCAGGTTCACTACCAGGTGCCATCTTGGCTACACGTGGTCCCAAGGCTGGGAGGCTGGGCCAGCTAGAACCGCCTCTTAATGATGCAAGGCATCTGGGCAGGCACACCCCACATCTCCTCCTTTTGTTTTTTATTAATAGAGGAGGGGTACCAGGCTGGGAGAATGGGCAGAACTTGTGTCTTCTGGAACTGCTTCCTGCTCAAAGGGGCAAAGTGGTCAGGGTTCCCTGATTCCTCATTTGGCCTGGTATCATCCAGTTTGGTTGGTAAAAGTCCTCATCATTTCCATGAGAATGGTCATCAGGGCCAATGGGTGTCATGGTCTCCTCTGGCTACCTCTCGCAGCATGGGTACATCAAGGAGTCCCTGGGGCTGGGGCCTCCAGGGTCCAGGTCTGTGCTGGCACAGCAGTGTAGAAAGATGATGGCCTTGAACTGCAAGTTTCCAGGTGGTGACCTCAGTGAGGGATGTTATCCTGTTAAAAGAGACTTTTGAAAGGGTCAGGCAAAAGGCTGACAAGTTCCCAGGGCTAGATAACATGAATGACATAGAGCATACCCTGGGCATAAGCCAGAAAAGTTCAATTTGGAACATAAACCCAATTGTGGTCAATTACAAGGAAGGAGAAATAACTGGACTGGGCCCAGGAAGGAAGTGTTTAGGGATAGTGGACTAGTTGGGAGTAACCAGTCTGAGGCTATATAGATATATATACAAATAGCAAGTAACAAAGGCAAGAACGCAAATTTTTTTTTCCAGATGGAAAATGGATAAGTATGGGCACTAGTTGGGTAAACAACTATTCCTCTTGATCTCCCGGCTCTGATTAAATTTGAAAAGGTGAGACAAAGTGACTCCATTTAGGATATGACATCATTCTCTTCTTACTCCTCTCTATGACCCTTGTTCCCTGGACTGGCTGAGTCCCAGGGGTCCAGGTGCTTGTTGCTTGGATGGCATGCCCCATTGGCATTCATGGTGTTTGAACCCAAGGCCTGGGCACTGTCCCTGAGCACTTCTGCTCGAGGATAGTGCTCTACCACTTGAGCCATGGTGCCACTTTCAGCATTTCACTGGTTCTCTTGAGCCAAGCTTCCAGTCTGGCTCTTTGCTGGTTATTTGGGAGATGGAGTTTTAGAGATATTTTCTGCCCAGGCTGGCTTCGAACTGCAGTCCGAGGAGTTCTAGTCATGAAAGCCCTTTTTATATCCAATTAAAGCAACAGGAGAACAATAGGAATAGAGCTCACTTGTAACTTGTTGAGAATTGACCAACAAACACTTGCCAGCGTTTACACTTAGAGAACAGCAGACTGAATGACATCCATGTGCCATCAAATCATATCATTTTACCTTACTGTCAGGTGGAAGAGAGCACAAATGAATAATAATCAGAGAGCAAAGTGTTAACAAGACAATGTTAAAGTCTCAGCTTTAGCAGTGGCTGTGTCTTTCATCCTGGATCAGCAGGCTTCATTAGTCATGTGTGATGGAGGCAGGCGGGGCGATGGGTTGGATCTGGGCAAGGCTGTAGTAGCATCTCTCAGAATCCTCTGGATAGATTGTCACACCTCCTGCAAGATTCTACACAGACTGTTTAAAGACATTTGAAATCCCCCAATATTTCCTGGTTGGTTGCTCTGAGTACTCTGGCTGCTCAAATCCTTTATCTAGAAATGTATTTTAAGCCTTTAAAGCTTTTACTTCTCTGCCTCAGCCTTATTTGCATCTGAAATAAATCTGAAACCCAGGGGGCATCTATCCTCCTGGCTGCCTGTTTTAAAAGAACCATTATTTTTTTCTTCAGTCCCAGCTACTGCACAAACTTTGAACTCAAATGACAATTTTTCCTTAATGCAAGAATTACAATTACAAAATTAGAAACACTTATCCATTCAGCTTTTAATAACAAGTAAGCCCTTTTTCCTCCTGGGCAGCTCCCCCCCATCCAAAACATTTCTCAGCAAATGCTTCCCAGGCTCTTTAAGGCCACCTCAGAAGCAGTCCTCTCACCAGTCCACAAAGCATGGTGGGAAACCTCTGGTGGAGGAGGGATGAGGAGGCGGCGGGAAGCCCCGGCGCACCGCAGTACAGTGGTGGCGGCAGCACACGGCCTTTCCAGGCTTGCACCGGGGAGGCTCCAGGGGGGGAGGGGCACGGCGGAGGCCATCCTCCATCTTGCCCATCCACCATGCATTCCGGCACAGGGGCGCTTGGCTCGGGACCTGGGGAGCTTGGCCCAGGCCCCTCCCTCCCCTCCAGGGCAGCAGGAGGGCTGCCAGCTCCCAAGCGGCCAGGCTGAAAAGGCCGGCAGCCACCAGCCAGATCACGGCATGTTTCACGGCTTTCGAGACCCTCTTGGTCTGGGAGTTCGAGGCCCCCAAACTTACGTTTTGTAGCATGGAGCTCAGTGCTTTGAGCACTTGGTCATTATGCTGGGTTTGAGCATGCCCCATCTTTTTGGGCCCCCCCCCCCCAGACTCCGATTGGCCTGGCCTGCCAAAAAGTTTTACCTCGTTGTACTCCACATTGGGCGCCAGAATGCCAAGGGTTTTTAGCTTCCCTCACTCTCCTGTCCTGCAGGAGAGACGGAATAGCACACCCCACATGGAGGGGTCCAGGAAGAGGATATGAGGGCTGACAGACTGCCACCCAGGCCCCCTCTCGACGGAGGACACACAGACAGCCTGGGAGCCAGTCAGAGCTAAGACTCGTTTAATGGCAGCAATGATTTGTTCTTTTAAAAGGGTCGGAGGGCAGCGGAAGGGGAGGGGTACGTGGACCTATCTAGGGGCTGGAATTTGATGCCTGAGCTGTCCATCAGGGTGGAACTCCAAGGGACCTCCCTAAAGTGCAGCCTACATATATGTCATGGCCCACAGGACTGCCTCTGGGTTCACTACCACATGCCATCTTGGCTACACGTGGTCCCAATGCTGGGAGGCGGGGCCAGCTAGAACTGCCTCTTAATGATGCAAGGCATCCGGGAGGGCATGCCCCACAATTTTTACTTAAAAAAACTTTATAAATTTTAATCCCTTGAAGTATCATTATTATTAATAACAAATTAATCCATAAAATGTATAGATAGTTCAGAAAGTTACGTAGTAGTATTTCTTGTAACCTGATGTCTTTTTTTCCCTCCCCCTCTCCTTCCCTTTCCTCTTCCTCTTTCCCCTTCCCCAATTGTAATATTATTGATTTTCAAGTTAGATCTATTGAGTAAACTTTGAAAGTAAAAACAGATGTTCAGAGAAATAGAGATATTCTAGAAAATAGAGTGTGCCTGCCCAAAAGAAAATACAGTCTCAAGTAAGAAAATAGATCAGGAAGTTGTAAGAAAACCCATATAACCTAGAAGGAAAATAATGGGTACAAGAATCAGGTGTGAAAACAATACAGGTACCATGCCAAAAAGCAAAGAAGAAAAATGATCACATTAAGGAAAAGTAATGCTAGTGAAATACATAAAGATCTGAAAGTTTCACTTGCTAGAAAGCAATAAATGTGTCTGAATAGCAACAGAAGATTTTTAGCCCAATAGTTTCATTGAGGAGACCCTTCTCTGAAAAAAATAGCTTAAATTGCATAGTAGATAATAAGTGAATAATTAACCTCATAACTCATTACTTCACAGCAACCTTAATATCTAAATATGTAAAATAAACAGGGGAGATATGATTATAGAGGCAGAAAGTAGAAATGAAATGAGAATTTCTGGCACATATGAGTTGTTACAATGTGTGCCAATTAAAATTACCAAAGGTAATTTTAGAAGTGTCTCATTTTTCTTCCTAACAATATATATTCATACTAAAATAAACCTCTTCTAAACTTCATACAGATATGAAGTTGAGGTTCATTGACTTGGTCAACAGCTTTAGCATAAATACTGGGTGGTACTGATCAAGAACCATTGCTTACCTAAAATCAAAATCCCTTTTACAGCCATTTAAAGATAATTACTTTTTTTAAATCAGTGATTGAATATTTACGAGGTAGCATCGTGACAGTGAGAGAGTTAACGTGTAAGGTTAAAACTCACTCTGTAGTAACACCCCCATCATCACGTTTACAATGAATTTTAAAAAATGCACTGCTGTTCAAACTCAAATTAGTCTAGCTCATATGAGCCACATGTGTTTTTTCCATGCCCTCCATGCCTGGGCCTTCAACAAGAATTTAATGTCTGTGTTTTGTCAGTTAAGTGACTTCAAAGCCAAAATAAATTTGGAACACAATAAAAGGCACGAATTAAACCTAAAAAAATAAAAATTGTTCAATCAAATCACCATTGGCCTTGCTTATTAAGGCAGATTTATGCATTCTTTCCATGTGCACCCCCTTCCCCTTTTCACCATTGCCAAATTCAAGGGAATGAGGACTCCTTGTGGCCTCCATGTGTACCTCTCTAAGCATGCTGAGAAAATTTGAGGAAGGTAGGAACTACAGTTTTAAACATCTGCTGCTATTTTTGTATGATCTATTGCTAAAGAAGTAAGAATTGATTTCCATTCATGTTTCATTCAGACTGTAATTGTTTAAGCATCTATACCAGAAAAGGTTGCTCAGTTTTAAAATTTCACCCTGTGTTTTTCTATAACCCTTTCTGTTGCTCCATAAAAACTATTAAACTCCAGCTTCCTAGTTATACTCTACCTGTGACACCTGGAGCTTGGCTTCAGTTACTCACTTTTTTTTAGAACTCTGTACTTCGGGAATGGTAAAGGCACTGGACAAATGTTTCAATTAATCTAAGTTCAACTAAGCTTGTACAAAAAAGATTTTTTTCTTATTCCAATTCACTAATTCTGAGTATTTTATGTTAGAGATTATATCAGAGTATCTAACTGATCACAGTAGCTAAACATATGTATCTGGAATCAAATTATCTCTTCTTCAATACTTGAGATTTGGAGTGATGTCCTAGGTCATAATTTACAGTGAATACCATAGTAATATATTTATTCCTGTCTTTTGCTTAAGAGTTTCCTTCACATAGAAATGTAAACTTGTACTAAGTTAAGTGAGTCAGACCCAAAGAAACATGGAGTCTAAGGTTTCCCTCATAGGGAATAATTAGTACAGGTTTAGGCTAGTCACAGCATGCGATCACAAGAGCTCAATAGATATGCCCTTATGAAAACATAAGATGATGTTGAGTGAAATGAACTCCACGTTATGGAAACGAGTATTATATCACTGTTGTAATTACTTTCAACATGACATGTGAAACTGTAGCTTTTCTTTTGTTGTTGATGATCCTCTTGTATCCCCTGCCTGTGGTTGTCCCCATGCTATCACTGTATCTCATCTGAGTACCGTAGATACTGGTATATACTGGTATTATAACTAGGGAAGAGAAAGGGAATATCAAAATCAAGAGACAAAGGATAAAAAAACAACAACTCCAAAAGCAAGACTTACAAAACCATTTGGTGTAAACGAACTGAACAACTCACAGAGGGAGAGGGAAAGGGGGAGGTTGGAGGGGGGAAAAGAGGGAGGAGGTAACAAATTGTACAACAAATGAATCCACGTATGAAACTGGAACCCCTCTGTACATCACTTTGACAATAAATAAGTAATTATTCAGACATTCACCAATAAATAGAAGAAATATTAGAAGCTACTACACAGGCATATCTTCTATTTCTTGGTGAATGTCTGAATTCTATAGGAAATTTCCCTAGGGTTATTGGGAGTGTGCTAGGCAGTAAAAATGCAGTGAAGGTTATGCAGAGAACCTGAATACTCCACATATTTAGCTTATATTTGGGTTCCAAGTATAATAGTGTATGATAGCAGATGCTCACTCCAATGAATGAAGTAGTGTTATCATAAAAAGCTGACTATAAGATGTTAAAATGACTCCAAGACCATTTTTATTTTGACTATCACCTAGTGCCTTATCATTTTTGTTATTCAGGCCAGGAAGAAATACAGAATACATTTTCTCAAAAAGGAGAACTTATCTCTTCTAAAAATGAAATATAGCTGTTCCAAACTGCAAGTTTCCTATCATTAGTTCATAAATTCCATTATAGCATCCTCCTTTCTTATGACCACTCTGAAATCATTGGCATTATTGGTATGATATCTTCAAATAATTAAAGGTCTATGTTTGCAGACAAAAAAAAAGTTGGAAATGCTTGTCTGTTTCTTTTTGTCCTAGGTCTGTTATTGTCAGGAAATCCTATCTGATTTAGTAAATGAATTAGAGTCATGCAAACAACTCAGACAAAGATACTGAGTATTCTTCATTTTCTTTTTTATTTAACAGATGGCATGGTTTCTATTAATCTTCACTTTGAAAGGATACTAATGTCCTTTAAACTATACCAAAGTGGATTATTTAATGTTTTCTACCTCAGAACAATGGATATGCTATTAATAATATAAAATTTTTCCATTAATCCCTCTGGATAGTCAGCCAATTCACCTAGATAACTGTTGCAGTTAAGGAAGTGAAACAATCAATATAAACAAGCTTTTCAACAGAAAAAAAAATCATGGCATGCTCTTTATACTGTAAAAGAGAATAAAATGCAATACAAAATAAATGTCCTCTAACAGTTTCCAGAAATTTAATTTACATCTCTAGTGTTCCTATTACAGAATATTCTTTTGTAAATTGAGTAATATTCATTCATAATTTTTGTTGTGACCCAAACTGATATTTAAACGTACTTGTGAGCAGAAGTCTTTTGTTCCACAGTGAAGAGCTTGCTCTTCCTTATACAGTAGGTCTGAATGTACAGAATTTTGTGAATTTAGGAGGATATTCACTTTACATATCCACTCCACAAGCAAACTGAATCTAGTCAGATTTCTACCGTTTCGAATTCCCTTTTACCTGAAATTTCTTCAATGATGAGGAGGCATTAAATATAACACTTTCAGGAACTAAGACCATCTCCCTTGTTGAACCTAACCAGTTTTATTTTCTGGTAAAAAAACCAAAACAAACAAAAAAAAACCATTCTTCTGAAGACTCATACAGGAATCGAAATCAATGCAGTGCACTATTCAAAAATGCTAAAAACACAAATCTAAATTATTTGCTTACAGTAGTGTCTGGTATTTCTGGACTTATGTTTTCAAGGGACCACTCGTTGAGGAAAAATCATGAATGCTAAGAAGCTGTAGAATGGAACACAGTCTGTATTGCCATTAGCTATTTATTTTCCACAGATTTAAGATAAGAAGGATTTAAAAATAATTTATGGAGAAATGCAAACAAAACTGAACATTTTTCAATAGAAAAATACATTTAAGACAGAAATTGTACGCTGTGAGGGGCTTGGGGTTTAGCTCAGTGGAACAACTCCTGTCTGGCAAGTGCAAGGCTCCAAGTTTGGTCCTCAGCTCTGACAAAAAAAAAAAAAAAGAAAGAAAGAAATTGTACTCTGTGAAAAATATTCACAAAGTTATTCATTATTCTTCAGTTTTAACTTGAAAGACACTGACTACCTAAAACACACAGTAACAAGAGAAACCAAGAGAAACAAGAACCAAGAGAGACTTGTGCCTTGGAAATATGAGCATGCAAATACAAAGAAAAACAGATGACTTATATGAAGGGAATGCAGGAATGAAGAGCAAAAGTAAACCTTTATGGCTATGTCATGATCCTTTATTCAGAGTCATGTTTTACCAGGTTGAAGACTTGAAGATAATGGGCAAATCAGATGTGCTATTTCTAAATCCATTACCTAGATTATTATTTCTTTTCTGGTACCCATATACATAAATATTATCTTCTAAAATATTTAACTATTTTTCAATGTGTCTAAACAAGTGATGTATTTCAGTGTCTAAACAAGTGAATGATGTATTTCAGTAATTATATCCTTCAATGTGTCAGTAACTAAGAATCACAGATTATTGTGTGATGGTTCAAGGCCAGATCAGGGAAAAACACATAGACTAGATCCTATCTGAAGAACACTGGTGCTGTTTACCTAGCAAGCAAAGAACCCTGAATTCAAACCTCAGCACCACACACACACACACACACACACACACACACACACACACACACACATACACTCACACAGATTCTCAACCTTCCCTTCTATTTGACATTAACACAGGTACAGTTCATGAAATACTACATAAAAGGTCAAATATATTATAAGTCCTGTTTCCCCATATAGTTAATTTTTTTAGAAATAAATTGTGTCACAGGCATTTTTGTATTCTTCTCTCAAAGAAACAGTGCTCATGCTGTAAATTCAACTCAAATGCAAGTGATAAGAATACATTTGAGTAGAGTCACATTTTGAAGGACCAGTTTCACAGTTGGAATTAATATCTTTCCTAGTAGCAATCAAATACTTACATGATTCCTATTATTTTAATAGTAATATAAGCACTCAGTAGAGACCAAATAATGCTCTTGCTTAAAAAAAAAAAAAACATTAAAAATGTAGGAACTGAGTCCAATACTATTTATATTGTATTAATTATTTAATGATATGAATGATATATATACTATATACTATTCTAAATGTAGTTTATCTTGAATTCATTTATTTTGTTCATTTTCCCTTACAGTTATTTCCTCTTGCATTACTAAAATGCATTCAATCCTTCTTAATAGCATGTTTCCTATTTATTCTTCTATCACATATTTTAAAACAAAATGATATAAATTTTCCAGAATTTTTTTCTGAGTAAAACAATAATAAAAATCCATTTTCTACAGTTAAGAAAGAAACATGAATTAAGATAATAAAGGGATTGTGTTGGAAATAGAAGCTTTAATGACAAATTTCGGTAGAGGATATGACTTTTGTTGTTGTTGTAGCTTTTAATAATGAAGATGTACTTTCCTAATGGCTAGAGCAAGTCCTTGGTAAAACTACTTAAAGATTTAAAAAATAAGATGATTATAACACTGCATACACTCTCAACTAGAATTTATGCAGGTCTGACTTTTAAGTAAAAACTCAACTATTGTATGTTCTCATGAAACTATACATTGCTTTCTTGAATTATGGTCAAATGTCGAATCTATAAATATTTCAGAGAAGTTCTAATACTAGTTGCTAAAGCGAGAACAGTTTAGTAAGTTACAGGGATTCAAAGCAATTCTAGATGGCAGAAGAGGAATGTTCAAATATTAGTGTTGTTTTCCACTTATTTCCTGACATCAGGTGAAATTCTTCTGACTAGTATGTAATTTCCACAGAAGATTAGCCTTACTATATATAAATACAGTTACTTAAAACATGATCTTCGAGCTGGGTGACAGCGGCTCACACTAATAATCCTAGCTACTCAGGAGAATGTGGTTTGATGCCAGAGCCCAGGCAGAAAAGTTCATGAGGATCCTATCTCCAATAAATACTCAGAAAAAGCCTGAAGTGGAGCTGCACTTCAAATGGTAAAAGCTCTAGCTGTGAGCACAAAGCAGCTCAAGGACAGTGCCCCGGCCCTGAGTTCAAGCCCTTGGACTGCCCTCCCTCCCCCCACAACACCCCCCCTTCATAAAACAAATAAACAAAATCATGAGATTCAATCATTGAAATAGACTCAGTGTCATCCTCATTTGAAGGTCAATTTCTTACTTTGTGAATGCCTTCTCCTCACCTGCTTATTAAATGTGCAGGGAAAAGTCCCCTTCCCCACTTATTTCCTCTCTTCCAATGGAGAAGAGACATATTCAGGAAATTGGCTGTCACAAATAGAGGTGAATATCTGGGTCACACTTCTTACTTTTTGTGTTTCTGCCTATGATAAAATTCAGGAAGAAGAGATTAACATCGCAATTCCCAAGACTTCCAGAATAATGATGTTTAACCCACAAAATATTAAATTTCAATTTCTTGTAGTCACTATTTACTGTATCGTTTAGCAATTTTGTTGATCGTGAAGAGGCAATTGATTTCAATTTTATTTATTTATTAAAGTTTTATATATATACACACATAAATTATTACTTTTACTGTATCTTAGCATGGTACATATAATACTATATGAATGAGCTAGTTTTGTGCTAAAGATTGAAATTACAGTAGTTTATAAGAGGAATTTTCTCTTTCAAACATAACTTTTGGTAAATCAGTCTGATGTGGCCACTGTGATTGATTCATAAGTAATATCAAATTTCTTTCTCTCTTTCTTGTACTATTAGATGAGATGCGTTCTAAAAATTGAGCCATCATAAACAAAATTATTTGTAATAGAGATGAAAAAGACAATTTTTGATATAGATTAAAGAAGTAGGAGCAAAGGTGCTTTAAAGCTATTGCTTAAAAAAGAGTCACACAAGGATTGTTTTATGTCACATAACATAAGGAAAATGTAATATAATATACTCTGTTTCATTCTTAAGATTTTCTTAAATCTAATTTGTATTCTGGAAATATGTACAATTCCATTTTCCATTGTTTTGGCAGAGAATTTACTGCATGATATTTGGGAGGAAATAATCAAATTATTTTAAAACACCCTTGCATTTGTGCATGTTCATAGTTCAGTCTGATTTATTTCTTACAATTTAGCTAACATTTTAAAATATTTTTGTCATACTTTATTTGCATGTACAAAATATCCATCAACGTTTTCAGGCTAACTTTAACTTTAGAAATAAGATATAGAATATGCTGATCACATTCAGTGCTATGCTGTATTTTCAATAAAATATTGACTAAAATAACTTTTATTAAGATATAATTTTATGAGAGTATTTTATCATCCCAGGTCTTCATTTAAGCCTTTGAAATACTTTCTGAAATTTCTTTTGTGTGGCTTCACAAATAAATGCCCTATTCAAATTTGAAGAGTAATTGAATTTATAATGATAGTAATTTGAAATTTCTACTATAGATAAGCGACATTAGCAGATTGGACCTTTGTACATTCTAAAACTTCAGAAATAGAAATAAAAATAGAATTTAAATATCTGAGGTTGATATTAAATACCCTCAGTTTAGAAAAATAATTTAGACTAAATTTTTGAGTTCTATTATTTTGGGGGCTTTTGAACTTCATGCTTTTATATTCCTTTTGTAACTCATAAACTAAAAGAATAACATCTAAAAAGCAAGTAAAAATCCTTGGTCAACAATATTCTATCAGGTGAATATCTTTATTGTTCATAATCCTTAGAGGCTATAATAATTATTTTAAACTGAAATTTAGTCAAACCCCTCTACTTCAACACTGAGCATACTGAGTAAAATTAAAACATTGATTAACAGTACCAAATGTTGGTGGGAGTCATACAGCTCCCAAATGCTACTGGTGGTAATGTAAAATGCTACAGCCACTTTAGAAAACTTTAGCACTATGTCATAAATTTAAACATGTATGAAAAAAAAGACTAGAAAATTGCTGTCCTAAGTAGTCATTTATGAGCACATGTCCACTTTAGATTTTTCACTTGAATATCTAGTTTTTTTAAATATAAAATAGCAAAAACATGTATAGAACTCAATTATTCATTAATGTGGAAATGCACAACGTGATCATAGCAGAGACTTTGTACAAGTTGTGTAACCAGCTGATGAAAATGTCTTTGCTAATAGAAAATGACATGGCTCTTCTACTTTTTTCTACTGATTTAACTTAGTTTGAATGCTCAGGATACAATCACAATTGCATACATGTACATGCACACATGTTTATGTAAAATACATGTATGTATTAGTGTGGATTAATATTTTATATTATTTAAATATTTATATATGTATATATTTACATTTATTTTCACTTTTTCTCTTCAAGTAATGTATTACAATCCTTTCTTGCTTAGGATCTATTTAACATGTGTGTTCTACATTCAGGATCAAAGGCAGTTCTCCGTGCTTAATGACTTTCAAAGACTGTTGATGATAGCACCACAGCAAATATCACAAATTTTACACTTCAGGGCCTCCATTATATGCACTATATGCACAATTATGTGCAGGCTAATAACTATTATTCTGTGAATAATGGATCTAGTATGATATATACTAACTTTGTCTTGAAAAAGCCGTTAACAGAATTTAGGGCATAAAAATAAAAACAATGAAAATATAATAAAAATATTTTTCAATAGTATTTCATTTTTAATATATTTTCTCATCTTTATTAAAATATATTTTTGAAAACAAAAGAATAATATAATAATATTTCCAGTTTACATATGCACTTATACACAAGACAAATAAACTGAATAAAAATTATTGAGCACTTGATCTTATACACAAGTATAAAACACTGTATCAATATTTAGAAAATATAGATCATTTCAAGAAAAAATGGCACAATATTAACAGTTTACTACACACTCAGAAGTCACTGAATACATTTCAATAAAAACAAATTATCTGTGCCAAATAAACCCCAAGAATTATTGCAATGAAAATGACACACACTGTTCCTCATTTTTAGCATAGATATTTAGGGTGATGTAACTTGTATGCTACTGAAAGGTATGGTAGGAAAGATTAATCTTTCCCTCAGTGATGTGACTGAAGTTAGAAAGCATCAAGAAAAAGTAGAACCCACTACTCAACTCATTTCAAATACAGTTTCCAGTTGCACTAATAAAGAAAATCTGAAAAATAAGACTACAACAGGCTATGCAAACTGGATATGATAGAGACAATATATTTTGACTTTTACGAAGAAGAATGGATCAAATGTAAATGTAAGTAATGTAAGTAAATTAAATATGTAAGTAAATGTAAGTAAATTAGAAGAGTATCCATGTATTCTGAAGTATTGAAGTTAAAACTTTGTAACAAATTAAATAAAATGTTTGTAACTTCTCATGAACAAAATATTTACAGAAGTTGCTTACAATAATAATATTAGATAAGTTGTTCATTTAAATTAATTAATAAATATTATCACAAATTAACATGTAGAGGAAATGGTCATCCCATGTATGGTTAGTGAAAGAGGCACAAACAATGCACATAAGCAGGTCATAATGACCAAGAAACACAATATGGAAATAAAAGCACAAACTGTACATTTAGAATGTGATGTATATGTGAAAAAAAATCTCAAAATAGGATAAATACATAGTAGAGTCTAACCTATAAATTCTCACTTCCAACTTATCACATTAATTCACATTCATTGTCTACTATTATTAGCCAGTCTTGAGAATGCAGAACAGAATTCCAGATTTGGAGACAGTCATTTATAAAATCAATATTTAGGAGGGGGAAATGTTTGGTTGTCCAGTACTTTTAATCCTCTATTTGAGAAAAACTATTTAAATTGCACAACACAAAACCTGTAGAAGACACAAGGTGTATGCATCAGAGATGTATGCAGCACACAGGAACAGAGCTATTGTTGTATTATTTGTAAGGGCAAAACAGACAAGAAACCTTAAAATTTTGTCAATAGCATAGCAAATTCTGGAATTTGTAGCCACATACAATAATTCATAAAATAGAATGAATGAACAGCATGCATATTTTATGCTATAAATTGTTATTACATAGTCCATTTAAGAAACCCTTATTTGACCTGAAATATGCTTTACATAATAGAAAGACTACTAGTCTCCTATTTTACCTACAAACCTGGCTATGTTTTTAATTCTCCAGGAAAATGCTGTATAAAATCGAATTCTATTCAATAATTAACTATGCTCTTACCTAAAGAATCAGGCTCCTTTCACTTTGTTGTGAATGTAAATGCAAATTATTTTATTTATTTGTTTATTTATTTATTTATTTATTTATTTATTTTGCCAGTCCTAGAGCTTGGACCCAGGGCCTGAGCACTGTCCCTGGCATCTTTTTGCTCAAGGCTAGTACTCTGCAACTTGAGCCACATTGCCATTTCTTACCTTTTCTATGTTTGTGGTTCTGAGGAATTGAACACAGGACTTCATGTATACAAGGCAAGTACTCTTGCCACTAGGCCATAGTCCCAGCCCCAAATTATTTGTTTTAAAAACTGGAAACTCTGCATCATTTTATAGCATTCAAAAAATTTTACTAGTCTCAAGTTCTTCCCTTTAATTCCAAAAGTGTTAATACAATGATCATGGTCTAGGGTGGCCACTGAAGTTTGCTTGTACCATTTGAGTTATTGTGTTTGTGTTTTTGTCAGTAGCACATCTTGATAAGAATTATGTCAACTGCCTTTGTTGAAATATTAAATGATTCAATTTAAGTAATATTCAAATATTGTGTATGCAATATTTTTACAGTTGGTACAAAATACTTCATGCTCAAGAAATTGCATTTCAACTCATAAGTATCTGCATAAGGGGAGAAGTGGGAAGAACCAGAGTAGATGGTTAAAGAATAATCATAAAGCTGTGTGAAGTGTGCCAGCAGGACATCCTGATCCCAATCTGGCATACTGAGAAATTCCCTAAGTATTTTTAAACTGTCTATTTTAATTATATTCTATTCAGATCTAGTGAGCTTAATTAAGCTACTGTAACAAAGCACCAAAGACTGAGTGGTGTAAACATCAGAGATGGCTAGAGATGGCTCTCTACTGGGTGATTTCTCACATGGTAGAAACTGACATCTGGAGTCCCTTCATCATCTTCTATTATATTGAACTAGGATTCCACTTGTACAAAATTATTAAGCTTTTATTACCTATACAGGGACCCAGATACACTCATTTTAGGGGGTTACAGCTTTCTACTGTGCATTTCATCAAGAACAAATCATTCAGGGCTGGGGATATCGCCTAGTGGCAAGAGAGCTTGCCTCATATACATGAGGCCCTGGGTTCAATTCCCCAGCACCACATATACAGAAAATGGCCAGAAGTGGCGCTGTGGCTCAAGTGGCAGAGTGCTAGCCTTGAGCAAAAGGAAGCCAGGGACAGTGCTCAGGCCCTGAGTCCAAGGCCCAGGACTGGCAAAAAAAAAAAAAAAAAAAAGAACAAATCATTCATTGAAACTGTAATGATGCACCAAAGGCTATTTACTACAACAAGGACTCACTGATCCAAGAAATAAATCCATAATAGACCACTGGATGGTAAGGAGAGCCAACTAATTAGTATAGGTGACTTGGTTCTAGTGCTTTATGTACTTGAAGAAAGACTAGAGACAGAAATTTCAATGACAGACCAGGGCCTTTGGGATAACTTGTACACACAATTCAATTGAGGAGAAATGGCATAAAATCTGATTTTCCTACAGTCACTGTACTTCAGATGATAGAATAAATTGAACAAGAATGGGTTCCAAACCATCATGTCTGCAAACTTAGAACTGCTTTAGACAACCTTACTGCCAAGAAATATAATTGAAAAGCTTCAACCATGGGTTGTTGGAAGGAATTAACCAGATTTATAAGAAAGGCAAATTAATGTTTAGGGAAATATTTTTCAATGCCATCTTATCAAGATGGCAATGAAACAACAATGGGGATTGTAACATACAAACCAACTTCAGTCTTCATTAAAAGATTTTTAAAAGAGTAGCACGCATAATGATGAGAGATTCCCTGTGATTCACCTCCTCTCTGGTTTTCATGAAAGACTCATTTCATCCTCTAAGAAATCTAACTTTTAGCTTGCTACACCTAAAACTAAGCTTCAGTTCAGTTGTAATATAACCCTATGTAGAGTGGTACCATTTTAAAACAAAATAGAAAACTGGTAGGACAATGTTTTACTGTTTCGTGTTAGTATTTCTCTGATTTGAAATCAATACGCAATATAAAAATGTTCATACTAAATATCAACTTTAGAAATTAATTTACAAGCATGTTAAATTGCCTTTATCCAGAGAAATTTTGTAGTCCCTATTTTATAGACACCTCTGATTTCTTAACTCATAAAAATATTTATTATCACTTTTTCTCCTAGATGCAAATTAAGATCATTATCCTGCTGTCTCCAAAGCCGTTCAATTGCCAGGCTTCTCTCCTACGTGCACAGGCAAGTGTCATTCAAACCTCTTTTCTTCATAGTAGCCTAGCAACTGAAATTTTTCAAGGCTTTTAAAAATAGGTGTCTCTGAATAATTTTAAAAAGGACATTACCATCTCAGATTCAAGATTTGAATATGTCCAAAGGTATCCTACCTATATAAAAAGACAGTTTTGTAATCTTCCAGAGCGATCAATAATTCATATTTAAAGTCCAAAAATATTAAAATATATTTATAAAAGCTCTCAGAGCAACAATGTAATAAACACACACACACACACACAGACACACATACCTCAAAGGCAATGAATAGGGCAGTATGGAATCTACAAGACAATTAACACTACTCCTTTGCTTCAAAGTTAAAGATGAGCCAAACAATGAGTAATCTAATCACTATATTCAGATAATCAAGTTATGCCAATTAAACTACAGCTAAAGTTACAGAAAAAATGACAGCCAGTATCACTTAGGGTTGATTTTTTTTAAGTCGTCAAAGAAAATCATAATTTTAGATAAAGTTGAGACGATAGAGTGACAAGTAGTTACCTCACATATGGTGAGTTTTATTTTACTAATATTCACCTGTAAAGTAAGTTTGCTAGAGGTTGAAACACAGCACACATCATTAAATAGGAATTAAAAAATTTCTATAACAGTGAAGAAATATTTAAGGAGTTAGAAGGGGGATAGATAGATAGATTGATTGATAGATAGGACTATCATATCATGATATCCATTAAAAATCTTATATTTTAAACAAAGTAGTGGGATTGTTTTAAATTAAAAATTAAATATTTCTCTGCAGAAAATCATTTTAATAGAATATTTACAACAAATTACTAGTTACAAATATGCCCTTGCTAACATTGTTGACATATTTATATTAAAATTATATTGACTTTTTGTCTGAAATTCAAATTGAACTAAGCTGATGCAAATTTTAGCTTGATAAATCTGATTACTTGATTAAGGGGTATTTCAGGGGAAATATTAAATAAATTAACATCATTGTTTATTCATTAGTGACTAAGTGAATATTTGGCTAGAAGACTGAAAGTGTTTGAAACTAGTTATACCTTTAATTTTAATTGAAAAATCATAATATCAAATAGAATTTTTAACCAAAAAGTAATGTACAAATCAACTATGCTTCACGTAAGAGTAGTCTAAGGCTCTAATGTCTTGATGTCTTTTTTGCACCTAATTTTTCATTTATTTGAATTGTAATAGTATGTCCTCTGGGAATAGCTAATGCTAGCAGCTTTACTTGGACTCACTCTTACAGTGGAACAATATGAAATAGTTACAGGAAATGTTGTATTGAATTGGAACAGCGGGAGTACAGCGGGGAAGTGCAGTCCCTTTCGGGATGGATGGCTGGAGAGAGACTGTGTCAACAAGACTAGCTGCCCAATTGAACTTAGATGATGTACCTGGATATATAAGAGTGCACAGAAGTGGAAGCAGGACACATCCAGGACTGAATGAAGAAACCCCTTATTGTCATTTTTTATTTCGCCAATTGGAGTAACTTTTCAGCTTGTGAAAAATGGAGCACAGATCCTGGAAATTGACATCCTTTACTGATGCGGAGGCAAGTGCCAGGCAATTATAGCAATATCAGATGTAAGTTCATGCCTGTTAATCAATGTGACTTAACCCTGGTTTGGGGAAGAAATCATTTGGAGGTGGAAAATATCAATCCTGGGCACTCTTCTGCATTTTTTGCTGCGAATAATAATAATTTTCTTTCTGTGATTTTCCAAAGTAAAGGATATGACAGAGTAATGGATGGCACTGGAGACCAATGGATGGGAACTGGGTGTCAGCCAATCCTGCTGCAGCTAACATGCTGTTTTCAAACTGAGCAGGACACCAATTGTTACACTCAGTTTCCAATACTGGGCCAACAGGGTCCTTGTGAGTTTAGCGTAACTGGTTTAACTAGTCAGTTTCCTTTTTGTTCAAATAGATAATCCTTATCATTTTTTTTTTCAGCTCTGTCAACTTTCACTATACCAAAGGTATGAGCCTTAGTAAGCTAGAATATTGAATGCTTTTATGAGAATTGCTTTGGTCTATGAATATATAAATTCTAAAATTTCATTTCTCAGAACTGGCTATTTGGGGAAGATGGTTTTGTATACATTTATGACTTCGTTCTTATTTTTAGCATACTTAATTTCAGTCTTTTATGCAAGTTGAGTGGACTCATACTGTGGGTTCTACAAGATGTTGGAGGCTTGAAGACATTGTTTATTTGATTTAAGAATAGAAATATATTTCAAGAGACATATGATGCAAAGTAGGCATAGGCATATGCAGTTCTGTTTTTTAGATATTTTTGTGCCATAGATCCATGCAAACGTGGGAATAAATGCCAATCAATTTTCTTCACCAAGCCTTCATGTTTATACTCTGGGAATAATCATAAGTAAATGAAATAATTATTCAATGAGTCCTCAATTCAAATAAATTTGAACTATGGCAGCTGTGTAAATCTGGACAAGAATTCTGTCCTCCTGGATTTAAAATTAAAGGCAATGTATCAATTTTGTGTAAATTTAACTGTCAGTTTAACACAGTGCAGTCTTATACTTGTGCTCAATAGTAATAGCTACTACTACTGTCATTATTGCTGTTGAAGATATCAAAGTAAATATTTTAAATTGGAAGCCTAGGAAGGTTTGTTAGACGGATTATTTGTGCTTTTCTCTTTTATATCCACTGAGTCTTCTAGCCTTCTAAAAACATTAATAACCTTTGGCTTAAATAAATTTGGGAAGAGAAGGAGAATTTACTATCTATAAATATTTATGAGCTATTTATAAAATGTTTTGAATGGATAAGATAATGAGAGACATAGCAGATTGAGAAAAGGAAGAGTGGCGAGAGTTATTGTATATGCTTGTCCTTGTACTTGTTTCCAGCAATCACCTAAGTGATTATGTTCAAAATTTAACACTTGATATGTAACACAATTATCCTATGAAAGGCAAAGTTTTGAATGTATACACATTGAGTATTGTTAAAAGAGCATAGATTGTCAGATCTCACAAAGGGATTTTTCAATAAGTATAAAGTAAGCTCTATCTTCATTTTGCCTCAGTTACAATTTCAGGCTTCTGGAAATGCTCTTTCAACAAGATAAGACAACAACTGAAAACCAAGTGTTAGCAAATATTGGTAGCTTAACATATTACTAATTTTGAATGAGAATCTTCTGCCTCATTAGTGTTTTTTGTGTTTTGTGTTTTTTATTTTTTTGCCAATCCTGGGGCTTGAACTCAGGACATGAGAACTGTTCCTGGCTTTTTTGCTCAAGGCTAGCACTCTACCACTTGAGCCATTACTTCCAGCTTTTTCTATATATGTCGTGATGAGGAATCAAACCCAGGGCTTCATTCATATGAGGCAAGCACTTTACCACTATGCCATATTCCCAGCCCCTGAGGATCTTCTGAAAGACCTTATTTGTAGACTGAAATTCTCACTATTATATTTAATTATTTGCCATAATATAAACTTTCTTTAAAAATTAACATCTTAATACACAATTATTAGAAATTATAAAGATGATTAAATGCATTCGAAGAACAGGTACATTTTAGCATAAGAAAGATAGAACCAAAACAGAACCAAAACAGAAATGAAGAGACACTTTAAGAACAAGTAGCATTAAATATGAAAATGCTTAGGATAGAGAACAAATCAAAGAGGAAAAGTAAAGGAAAATGAAACATTTCATTGAAATTGAATAAAATGAAATTTGTACCCTTGAAATTTGCTACTGTTTTTTTTTTTGTCATACCAGACATTGAATTCATGGCCTATGCACTACTTAAGCTAATGTTCAACCAATTAAGCCATGTCTGTAGCTCATAAAACATTGAATGTATTGTATCAAGAATTAGCTTATTGGAAAACCAGAAAGGACTATTTTTGAGTTCCACTTGTACCATATGAAGAAAAAGTGACTTAAAATTTTCAATTCAAAACATATTGCTTCTTCTTTTTCAATTGATTTAAGCGATATGCACTTTGGTATTTCTTATGTTTATTTCATAGGGTGATCTATATTTCCATGTTCCATAGATGAGGTGAGTTTGTGAACCTTCATATTCTGGACCCTAGAAAAGAAAATTCAGGTATTTCTTCATGACTTAGGTCATTTTGTGTAGAGTTTTTAAAATATTTTCTGATATATAAAGCGAGTTTACTTCCTTCTTTTTGAGCTGCTTAATATAAGGTATGTGGCATTTGTCACAACTTGTTTTTTATATCAATTGAGATACTCAAAATGTTTTATAACAGTTTTTTGTAATTTTGTTGAGTATTTTCAAATATAAAATCAAACATGCATTCATGTGACAAGCTTCATTTGATTATACTGTATGTGCTGTTTATATATCATTGATTCAATGCACAAATATTTTTAACTCAATTTCATTTTGCTGTAAAAGTTGCTATACAAAGGGGCTAAGGTTACATAAGAAAGGGAATGAGTTCAGTTCTTGTGGATCATTTACCTCCTCCCTCATTTTCCTCCCACTTTCCCTTCCCTCCTCACCTGTCCCCCTCCCATCCCTCCTCACTGTTGTCAGTGAGAAAAGTTGTCTATTGTACTTCTGTTTTGTTTTTCTTATCATAACTTTGTGTAGTATAAGCATAAAATTTGTATGATTCATTTAATTACTGCAGAATCTCATCAGTAGTCTTGAGTGCTCTTCCATCATAATATTGGTAAATTGTGGGTTGAATAGAAGGAAAATTATAATATAGCAAATTTTCTGCAAAAGCACTTCACAGAGAAATTTGGTACCATGGAAATGAGAAGAAATGACAAAGCTAATCATCAAGCACAGGTTAAAATTAAATTAGATGAAGTAGAGGCAAACAAATAATATGGAGAACAGCAAAAATTTTAACAAAATAAATAGAAGAAAAATCAATACAACTATCTACCTCCATGAAGAGATTATTGTAATCCCTGATTAAAAACAAAGTATATTAATCAATAAGAAAGAATAAACCTAAGTTTACTTGGAAGATTAAGATCTCAGTAGGAACTGCTAGACATTAAATGGAAAGAAGGAATAGTATTAAACAAAATACTAATTTTAAATCATAATTTTAAAAGCTCTTCTCTTGAGAGAAGATGGCGCTGACACAATAAGGAGGCACCCCAAAACGCTCCAACCAAATAGTGAGCTGGGAACTCCAACACCCAACGCCCCTTCAAGAGACCGGCAAACTCAACAATCAGAACAAACAGAGAAACACAGGAAATGAAAAAGAACAAAGAAAGCAAAGCCTATAATCTGCATAAAGCCGGAAAATCTCTGGGCTAACCTCCACCCACCCCGGCCCAAACAGGGCCAGGCCCAGAAAGCTACCCCGGTGCCAGCGACAGGACCTCAGATCTTCAGTAAACACAGAAGCAACAGCAGAAAAGTCCCACTGCACGTGCAAATGCCAGACAGCAGGACTCCATGGGCCCCAGACTTCACAGACCAGTCTAAGCCAGACAGGGGCATGAAACCAAATACAAGAGTATTGACATTATCCCATGTATTCTATCTGATCACAGTGGAATCAATCTAGCCCAAGGGATACTACAGAAACTACACAAACACTTTAGGCTAAACTCCTCACTGCTATCTAACATTTGAGTCACAGAGCAAATTAATGATGAAATTAACGAGTTCATAAGCCACAATGACAATTAAAATACATCAAAAAGAAACCTATGGGATACAGCAAAGGCAGGGCTGAAGGGCAAGATCATTGCCCTCAGCGCATACATTTAAAGAATGGAATCAGATCACTTGACTAACCTCATGATGCAGTTAAATCGACTGGAGAAACAAGAAGAATTTGAATCTAAAATGACTGGGAGGAGAGAGATCACAAAGATTAAAGAAGAGATAAATTTGATTAAGAATAGAAAGACCATTCAACAAATAAATAAAACTAAAAGCTGGTTCTTTGAGAAAATAAATAAAATTGACAGACCGTTTGCAAGACTTACAAACAAAAGAAGACACTTATATCCTTAAGATCAGGGACTCCACCAGAAAAATTACAACTAATATATGTAATAGGGAGGTCAGATCTGGCCAGTGTCATCATTAGCTGTGGAGGAACTTCAGGTTGACTTCAGCTGGGATTAGAGCAGAAGCCAACTCTATCTTCACTAAGATCTCCCCCACCCTATGCAGGGAAGTTCCCCTTTGCTGTGATAAGATTGTGTAAACTGCTTGACCACCTGAAGCATGGAAAGTTCAAGGAACGTTCAAGGTTAAACCCATGCCCTCCTATGAGTAGGCGTATCCACCTGTATCATGTGAGCCCTGCCAAATCCATGCACCAATTCTAACTAGAATGATAGGTTGGTTCAAACAGATACTATGAGACAGACTGTAACTCTATTGGCCACCTGCGTGCGGCCTAGCATGCTCTGTAAGTGTTGTATCCTCATTGGTCACCTGCGTGTGGCACATTTGACTGTGATGTTTGCCTTATAATAACCAGTCTGGAGGGCCACACGGACGCGGGGTCCCAGCTCCCAAGTCTGGGCTGTACAGGTGTGCGTGGCTCCAGCTCCCGAGTCTGGACTGCACACGTGCGGGTGGTCCCAGCTTCCAAGTCTGGGCCCTGATCCTGCACACGTGGTAGGGGGTTCCAGCTCCTGAGTCTGGGCTGCGACCAAGGCCAGTCAGTTCACTTTTTGTTCACTTTTTACTTCCCCAATAAATCTGTCTTTTTGTCATCTTGTAGCTGGAGACTGTGTGGTGGACTCTTGGGGGAACCAGGAATCCCCTCCCTTGGGGGGGGGAGGGCGTTTCATTGTAGCGAACCCCCACTCTACTTCAATATACAGGATATTCCAACAATTATAAGGAGTCAAATACTAAGCACTCTACCACTAAGCCACATTTCCAGCCCCAGAATGAGTTATTTCTTAAATAAGCTCAATGATTTATATTCAGCTACACAGAATTAGTAAAATATTTGAATAGTTTATTTAGTCATTCAATATATTTTCAGTTTATGGTATGGTCTGGCCACTATTCTAGGCCCCGAGGAGTCTGTGGTGAAAAGAGACTTCCTGAAATTTATGCTTTTAATAGTGGAGTCAAATAATGAGCTAGTAAACTTACAAGTTTAGTTTATAATTCCAGGTAGCTAAAAACCTTCTCATAGAAATGAGCAGTGAGAATGTGAGTTATAGGTGCTGGAGTCACAGATTGGTCTCAGTGGATGCCTGGGTGACAGAATGGAAAGAAATGTTTTTTACTTGGACTCCAAGGACCAGTGTCTGGGGATTCCTGCCTATCTGGAAGGCATAAGCCAATTTCTGGCTGAAATATTTAAACAGAGGAGAGAAGCTTCCTTTCTAACTCAGTTGGAGTTGGTTCACTTTTCAGATCTAGTCCTGAACAACACTGTTTTTTTAGCTTCAAGTCTGATAAAAAAAAAAAAAGGCACAATAACTTTAGCTGGTAATGTAGCTTAGTGGTACAGTACTTACCTAGCATGCATGAAGCCCTGGGTTGGATTCCTCAGCCCCACATAAACAGAAAAGGCTGAAATTGGTCCTGTGACTCAAGTGATAGAGTGCTAGCCTTGAGAAGAAAAGCTCAGGGACAGTACCCAGGCTATGAGTTCAAGCTCCAGGACTGACAAAAAAAAATCTCCCTTTGACTTTGACTTTAAAACAATTGATATATTTCAAATCTTTGTCATTATTGCAAAGTAAGTTTTATTAGCTCTATCTTGTATATAAAGAAACTGAGGCTCTTAGATGTTAGTAACTTGCTCTGAAGTGCCAGACTTTGAAGTCAGGCCCCACTTTACCACGTGAACCCCATTTTACCATGTGAGCCCCATTTTCCCACGTGAACCCCATTTTAGAATCGATCCCTGAGCCAATCAGATTTGTACCTGTGTCCTAATCTTGCTTGCTTGAACAGCTAATTGTTGTAACCTTGTTCTTTGCCTTTATAAGCCTTGTGTAATCACAGCTCGGGGCTCCCACCTAACCTCCGCTGTGTCAGTGGGTAGGACGAGGCCCGAGTTGCAGCTTGCTTAAATAAAGCCTTGCCTTGCTTTTGCATTTCGGAATGTCTGAGTCTCGGTGGTCTTCTTGGTGGTGGTTTCGCGACTTGGCACAACATTTGGGGGCTCTTCCGGGATGGCCCCAGAGACCCCTCGAGACCCCAGACTCCGAAGGTAAGAAAATAGGGCAGTTCATTCTGTGTGTCTGTGTCTGTGTGATTTGTAGTTTTGTTTTCTGTTTAGGCCAGCCGCTTGAATCTGAACCTGTAGGTAGTGAAGGACCAGCCAGAGTGGACACGCTCATATAGGCAGTCCTGGGGGACTTGGGGGACACCTCAAGCCCTCCACAGGGGGCTCAGGCTTCCCACTATCACCCTGGACCTGAAGGACTAGACTGGGAGGCCCTTCTAACGGGCGCCTGTCTAGTCCAGTCTATATTTGGGGTTGTCTGGTCCGCTCCTACACAGGAACAGGAGAGAGAGAGAGCCTCAAAACTGTGTGGTCTGCTCCCTCACAGGGGCAGGAGAGACACAGTGAGATTGTGTGGTCTGCCCCCTCACAGGGGCAGGAGAGACACAGTCGAACCTGTAAACCTCGGCTCCCTAAGTCTGTCTGTAAGTGTTGTCTGGTCTTTGTGCCTGTGATTATTTTTGTGTGTTTCTTTATTGCGCTGTGCCTGACTGACAAATGGATGATGGGGAACGTTCCTTCCACTCCCCTGGACTTGACTTTAGCTCACTGGAAAGATGTACAGGTGACAGCCCACAATCAGTCAATCAGTGACAGTGTCCACAAAAAAGAACTCTAGGGGGACCCCCACCCAGCCTTCTTACGCAGAAAATTGGTTGGTGTGCTAAAATGTTTTACTAAGACTAAAAATGTTTTACTAAAACTATCAAGCCCTGGAAAATGAGGCTGGAGAATGCTAAAATCATTTGTTAAAGGTTTTTGTCTTAAAATGTACGGCAGATGCTTATTCAGCGCGCTTTAAGATCTTTTGAAAATGTATGTGTGTGTGCATGTGTGAGTGTGAACATGTTCAAGACTGCAGTATGATGCAAAACTAAGTTTAAGTTTAAAGTCAAAGGGTCATCAAGTTTGGGAATTACCAAATGCTTTAAAGGATTATTGCATTGTGGCAAGATGGGCCAATGTTTCTCACTAATATATTGGAAAGGTGAATGGATAAGTATTTATAATTGTAATTCTTGCATTGAGGAAAGGTTCGAAGGTATTCATGACATGCAATAACTGGGACTGAAAAAAAAAAAAAAAGAAAAAAGAGGCTCTTTTGAAACAAGCAGCCCGTGGGCAAAGAGTGGCACCTGGTTTCAGAGTGCCTGTGAGCTTCAGTTTTTCCAATACAGATAAAAACTAAAATGTTGTGTTAGCATTAAAATAATGGAAGCAGAGCAGGTGAATACCCTCACGACGAAACTAAAACAACTGGAGAAACAAGAAATGACAGAATCTAAAACGACTAGGAGGGGAGAGATCACAAAGATTAAAGAAGAGATAAATCTGATTGAAAATAGAAAGACCATTCAACAAATAAATAAGACTAAAAGCTGGTTCTTTGAGAAATAAACAAAATTGACAGACCCCTTGTAAGACTTACAAAAAAGAGAAGAGAAGAGAATCATATACGTAAAATCAGGGACTCCACCAGAAAAATTACAACAAGTACACACGATATTCAAACAATCATAAGGAGCTATTTCCAAAACCTCTACTCAGCAAAAAACAATAATTTTATAGAAATGGATCAATTCTTACAGAAGTACAAACTGCCCAAACTGAACCAAGAAGAAATAAATCAACTAAATAAACCAATAACTTACGGTGAGATACAGGAGGTAATCAAGAACCTCCCTACTAAGAAAAGCCCAGGCCCAGATGGATTCACCAACGAATTCTACAAAACCTTTAGTGAGGAGCTAATACCAATACTCCTCAAACTCTTCCGCGAAATAGAAACAGAGGGAGAAATCCCAAACTCATTCTACGAAGCTAATATCATACTCATTCCAAACCAGGCAAAGACCCAACAAAAAAGGAGAACTACAGACCAATATCACTAATGAACACAGACGCAAAGCTCCTCAATAAAATATTAGCTAACAGGATCCAGAAACTGATCAAGAAAATCATACATCATGACCAAGTAGGCTTCATCCCACAGTCACAAGGATGGTTCAACATCCATAAATCAATCAACGTAATTCACCACATAAACAGATCTAAAATTAAGAATAACACTGTTATCTCAGTCGATGCCCAAAAAGCCTTTGACAAAATACAACATCCATACCTATTAAAAGCTTTGGAGAGAACAGGAATAGATGGAACATTCCTCAAAACAATAAAAGCCATATACAACAGACCAACTGCTAATATCATATTAAATGGAGAGAAAGTTAAATCATTCCCCCTAAACTCAGGAACTAGACAAAGATGCCCACTCTCCCCACTTCTGTTCAACATAGTGCTGGAATCCCTAGCCATAGCAATAAGGCAAGAGGAGGACATCAAAGGGATCCACATCAGCAAGGAAGAAATCAAGTTATCCCTATTCGCAGAAGACATGATCTTATATCTGAAGGACTCAAAAAACTCAGTACCCAAACTCCTACACCTAATAAACCAATTTGGCAAAGTAGCAGGATACAAAATCAATCCACAAAAGTCAGCAGCTTTTCTGTACACCAGCAATAGACAAATAGAAAAGGAAATTATGGAAACAATTCCATTTACAGTAGCCAAAAAAAGAATAAAGTACCTAGGGATCAACTTAACCAAGGACGTGACGGACCTATTCAATGAAAACTACAAAAATCTAATCAGGGAAATCAAAGAAGACACAAGGAGATGGAAAGACCTCCCATGCTCATGGGTAGGCAGAATCAATATGGTGAAAATGGCCATATTGCCCAAATTCTTATACAAATTCAATGCAATACCTATCAAAATCCCAGCCACATTCTTCACTGAAATAGAGAAACAATCCATAAATTCATATGGAACAGCAAAAAACCTAGAATAGCCAAAGCAATTCTAGGCAAAAAAAATAGTGCAGGAGATATCACAATACCAGACTTCAAGCTCTACTACAAGGCCATCATAACAAAAACAGCATGGTATTGGTATAAAAACAGATCGGAAGACCAGTGGATTAGAATTGAAGACCCAGAAATAAAACCGCACTCTTACAGCCAACTGATATTCGACAAAGGAGCTAAAGACATACAATGGAATAAACATAGCCTCTTCAACTACTGGTGCTGGGAGAACTGGGCAGCCATATGCAGAAAACTCAAAGTAGACCCAAGCCTATCACCATGCACCAAGATCAACTCAAAATGGATTAAGGACCTCAATATCAGACCTGAATCCTTGAAACTACTGAAGGACAGAGTACGAAAGACACTAGAACTTATAGGCACAGGAAGGAAGTTCCTGAATAGAGTCCCAGGGGCACAACAAATAGGGGAAAGACTCGACAAATGGGACTACTACAAATTAAAAAGTTTCTGCACAGCTAAGGTCATAGCCACCAAAATAGAAAGACAGCCAGCGATATGGGAAAGGATATTTACCAGCACAGCAACAGACAAAGGCCTGATATCGGTCATCTACAGAGAACTCAAAAAACTAAGCCCCTCCAAGCCTAATAAACCTATTAGGAAATGGGCAAAAGAGCTAAAGAGAGACTTCACAAGAGAAGATATAAAAATGGCAAAGAAACACATGAGGAAATGCTCAACATCCCTACTAGTAAAGGAAATGCAAATAAAAACAACCCTGAGATACCACCTCACCCCAGTTAGAATGGCCTATACTCTGAACTCAGGCAACAACAAATGCTGGAGGGGCTGTGGGGAAAGAGGAACCCTTCTCTATTGTTGGTGGGAGTGCAAACTAGTACAACCACTTTGGAGAACAGTATGGAGGTTTCTCAAAAAGCTCAATATAGACCTACCCTATGACAAAGCCATACCACTCCTAGGAATCTATCCTAAACAGCAAAACCCAAGATATCAAAAAGACATTTGTACTTCCATGTTTATGGCGGCACAATTCACAATAGCCAAAATATGGAAACAACCCAGATGCCCCTCCACAGACGAATGGATCCAAAAAATATGGTAGTTATACACAATGGAATACTACACAGCGATTAGGAATGGTGAAATATTGTTATTTGCAGGGAAATGGTCAGAACTCGAACAAATAATGTTGAGTGAGACAAGCCTAGAACACAGAAAATAAAGGGGCATGATCTCCCTGATATATGACTGTTAAGAAAGGGAGACGGAGAGACAGTAGAGACCAAGTCTGTGAACACTGTATATGTTCTTGATACACCGTATATTGCATATGTGTCTACCTGACCTAGACAAGGGATGGAAAAACAGGTTATAAGATATCACAAGAAATGTACACACTGCCCTACTATGTAACCGCACCCTCTTTGCACAACACCTTGTAAAAAAGTTTATGTTCAATTAAAAAAAATGTTGTGTTAGTGTTAAAAAGGCTTTGGAAATCAAGAATACATTTCTAGATAATAAATTTGGAGGTAGAATTGTCCTGAATGATTGTTGCAAAGTGAGAAAAGGAGAATTATGGCTACCAAAATGTTTAATTGCCATTCCAGCTTCTTTGTAGGTTTTTTGTAACCGTTTCCAGCAGGCCCACAGAGAAGCACTGGTGATTCCTACAAGTTTGTCGAGATCTAATACTGACCCTTAATAAGTTCCAGGTAAGAGAGCATGCTTATAAACTACTTCTGTGTGGACCACCTTGTTGCTTATAATTGGAGTAAAGTGGCCCCTTATAAGACTCAATGATCTGAATCTGCGGTTCGAAGCCAGCCCGGGCAAAGAAAGGTCCCTGTGAGAGACTTGTCTCTAAGCAGCCAGCAGAGTGCTGGGAATGGAGTTGTGTGGAGCTCAAAGTGGTAGGGTGCTAGTCTTGAGCTGGAGAGCTGGGGACAGCGCTCAGGCCCTGAGTCCAAGTCCAGTGGAAAGTCACTCCTTCTGGGACAAAAGTGATGGAGCATCCAGAGGCAGTAAGCCATTGCTTGGATGGCAGAAATGGTGTCAGATCCTAGAGTCACTCCTGTTTGGCCTTTCAAAAGTTAATCAAAGCTGGGAAGTCCTAGAAGAATAGTTCATAAGCATGCCTTTCCAATGCCCATGTCTGTCTACTGGGCAGGAACTTGCCAGTCATTTGTGATAGTGGTTAGTAAGGGTAAGTTTGTCAAATGAGAGGATAGATTAAAATCTCAACCCCCCGCATTTACTCAAAGCTCTGACTGGCAGTGAGAATTTTAAGCTGATACATCTGTTCAGGAAAGAAAGCTTGTAGACCTGAGATTGTGTCCTTATTGAGATCTGTCAAAGGCCTGCAAAGGTAACTTAGGTCATCAGAGATCAGTTCCCCAGCCAGTCAAGAAAATGCTTTTACAAACTAGAATGTTAGTTTTTGTAGACACCTTTTTCAGGTTGGGTTGAAGCCTATCCAACAAAGCATGAGACTGCGAATGTAGTGTCTAAGAAGATCCTGGAAGAAATCCTACCCAGGTATGGCTTCCCATCCACCATTGGGTCAGACAACAGACCGGCCTTCATCTCAAAAGTAAGTCAGGGAATAGCCGCTGCACTGGGGATGGATTGGAAATTGCATTGTGCTTATAGACCCCAGAGTTCAGGACAGGTAGAGAAAATGAATCAGACTCTAAGGCATTATATGATTCTGCTTCTGTCCCTACCCCCCATTTATTAAGACCAGGGGACTGAAATCCTTAGAACCATGGTGGAAGGAACCCTAGGCGCATTGCCACATGGGTTCATTGCTTCCACACCAGGCCAGCTGACCCCTTTGCCCTGGATGACAACTACCGTGGTAGAACATGGGAGGTCTCCAAGCACCCAACTCAGCCGCTTCGCCTTCGCCTCAAGAAAAGAAAGTTAGACTGAATATTGTTATAATTTTCTTTTTGCCTTCTTTCCTTACTACCCTGGCTAGTGTTGATGTTATTTTGGCAGCTCACTCCAAAGTGAGGTGACCCCCTTATTTTAGGTAGTTTTGGGCTTGCTCAGAAATACGGGTATAGCCGCCTGACCCTTAGAGCACAGCTGAGAAGTTTATGTATTATTTTGTTGCTTACATTTGGATACTAAACACTATACAGCTAATGGTAAGTCTGTACAGCTGAAAGTTAATTTTCAGTTTGCAGTAATCCTGCAGTCCCTTGGTAAAGTAGACTAAGGTTATAGGTTCCTGGCTAGGTAAGGTCAATGCCCCTGAGTCAGCCTGAAGAAGTTACAGAAGATGGATGATCTTCACCCATCAGCCACCCTTTAAAACCGAGGGACCAGAGTTTTTGGGAAGATGAGGCAGGATAAACTAGAGGCATGCAAAACAGAGGTACAGAGACTGTACTTGTAGGAAATTGTGACAAGCCCTTTGGTTACTACTTTGGGCTCTATTGGCCCATGCCTTATCTCTATATCATCCCCTAGACATGCAAGCCAGTTAAATGGACAGAATGGAGCCATGCGTGTCCCCCAAGGTACCAAAAAGAAAAAGGGGGAAATGAAGTGCCAGACTTTGAAGTCAGGCCCCACTTTACCACGTGAACCCCATTTTACCACGTGAGCCCCATTTTACCACTTGAACCCCATTTTAGAATCGATCCCTGAGCCAATCAGATTTGTACCTGTGTCCTAATCTTGCTTGCTTGAACAGCTGATTGTTGTAACCTTGTTCTTTGCCTTTATAAGCCCTGTGTAATCACAGCTCGGGGCTCCCTCCTAACCTCTGCTGTGTCGGTGGGTAGGACGAGGCCCGAGTTGCAGCTAGCTTAAATAAAGCCTTGCCTTGCTTTTGCATTTCGGAATGTCTGAGTCTCGGTGGTCTTCTTGGTGGTGGTTTTGCGACTTGGCACAACAGCTCAGCATCACATAGCTAATAAAACACTGCAAAGCAATGGATTTCAAAGCCAAGAACTTTTCACTGTTAGCCATCTTCAGACTCCAATCTATTATCTTTATCAAGTGAAGCTTCACTCTAAGGTGACATATACCATCCTATAAAACAAGATTCTAATAAACCACGTTTCCCTTGCTAAACTTAAATATACTTTTGTCTCATAGACCTATTCTCATTTTAATCCCAACAAAGTATAAATAAATTTTAGGGTGTGTGTAGAGGAGGAAATTCACTACTATTTTTGTGAGGTCCACCCTGGGAGGGCTCCATGCAGATGCCCCCTCCTGTGTAAAGTCTCCACCCAATACCTGTGTTACCTAGCCTAGAGGCAGCCACCTCCCCTTACCTGGCCACACCTCCCTGTCCCTGGCCTAGATTAGGAAGGGCTGGGTGGGGTCACTTTCTCTCTGGCTTTGGGTCATCTTGGTCTCAGGACAGCAGTTCTGGTAATAAACTTTTCTCTTCTGCCTGAATACGGCATGGTAGTCTCCTTTATCGGCAATCTACTTTAATAAACCACACAGTTTTAAAGCACAGAACTATAGACTTTTTTTTTAAATGATGTCGAATATTATAATGAACTTGGCCAGATATTGGATATTTTTCAGCTGAAGAAGTTATGCTATCACACTTTGGTTCCTTTGGCAAGTAGGATTAACGCTCAATCTTAGTTTAGAAGTAATTGCAAAAAGTGGACCAGAGACCTTGATCTCCGTTATAATGAAAAGGGGCTAAAGTTTTGAGGCGAGGTGGAAGGAATGAGGCAGATGGTGAGAAGAGAAATTAACATGAATAAATATTAAAATAACCAGACCAGAAATTAAGACCAGGAAACCAAAATTGAAAAACAACTCACCTCCAACCACACCTACTTTTAGCTGTTAAAAGAATAAAAGAAAGATTTATCTTTATTGCAGTTATGGGCATCGTTTTTACTTTGAGGTGTTAAAAAGATGTGAAGTATCTAGGAAGGGTAAATGGGCAGAGAATTGGAAGAAATGTCTTGAAAAGGGAAGTCATAAAACACCTATTATTCCTGTGTCTTGGATGATTTAGATCACTTTTCCTTGCTTTAGAACAGTGAGTGGTGTCCATCTTACCCATCTGAAACCATTGTCTAAGGATGGAGGCATATTTGCATAGTTCCAGCAAGCAAAAAAGGTTATATACTGATAAGAGCTACAACTTTGAGTGTTTTATTCACATTTCTCACCTAGGTAACTGCATATGTTATCACCTTCTTTCTCTACATTATCCTGTTATCACAAGCTAAATCCTTGCTGAAACTTAAAAAAAAAAAAAGACACAAAAGTTACCATAGTAATACATACTTGTAAACTCAGCAAATCTGTAGGTGGAGGTAGAAGGAAGCAAGTCCAGAATCAGGAGTTAAAGTTAACCCAGGACCCAATCAGAAAAAAACAAAGTAAGAGCAAAAACAAAACAAAACAAACAAACAACAACAAAAGAGCTGATTACTTCAGAGGTAAAGTGCTTGTCTGCCAAGTTCTAAGCCCTAAGTTTGTGTTTAATCCTTAATATTGGAGAGGAGCCATATCAAGTCATCAAGTAATCTTTGATTTTTTTACAGTAAGGAAATAAACTTGTATAAACATGTTTTTAAAAGTTAATTCATGGGCTGGGGATATGGCCTAGTGGCAAGAGCACTTGCCTCGTATACTTGAAGCCCTGGGTTTGATTCCCCAGCACCACATATACAGAAAATGGCCAGAAGTGGCACTGTGACTCAAGTGGCAGAGTGCTAGCCTTGAGCAAAAAGAAGCCAGGGACAGTGCTCAGGCCCTGAGTCCAAGGCCCAGGACTGCAAAAAAAAAAAAAAGTTAATTCATGCAGCTGGGTGGTGGTGGCTCATGCTTGTAATCCTAGTTATTCAGGAGGCTGTGATCTGAGGATCAAGATTTGAAGACAACCTGGGCAGGAAAGTCTGTGTGACTCTATCTCCAATTCACCATCAGAAGTGGAGCTGTGGTTCAAGTGATAAAGCTCTAGGCTTCAGGATACAATCACAGGGATAGTGCCCAGGACCTACATTCAAGCAAAAAAATATAATAAATAATTTCTGTACTTACATTTTCCCCTCAGAAAATATAATTATATTACTTCAAAGAAGAGCAATCTGATTTAGTTAGTTTAAAACTAGTAAAAAATAAAATATAGTCCTTGTTTAGTTATGCCCAGATTTCGGGGTCTCCAAAGACCACCCAGGAGCCGAAAGTCGATTTAATCACACTAGAGTCTTTATTGCCAGCTTGAGCCTGGGCTCACAATCATCACTGATGCAGCAGGTCTGAATCAAGAGCCCCGACCCTCCATTCAGCAGGGTTATTATAGGGTTTGGGGGAACATTCCATGCGTCACATCATTACACAGCAAATCATGTCACACTGTGGGAAAATCATAAAAAGCATAGCAACTCACAGCAAATCATTTCGTATTGTGGGAAACTTATGAAATAATTCTTAAGAATGATTGGCCTAATCAATGGCAGAAATGGGCCTGGTGAAGGTGATTGGCTAGCTTCTGGGGTTCAAAATGATTGTTTTAGACAAATGATCTGGGTCGCAAGGGTGTCGACCGAGTTATCCTTAGTTTGAGGGGACATATTAACCATGTTTCAGGAACACAAAACACACTAGCCACACCTCAATACATTTTCTTTGTGTCACAATGGCTAAAGCATTCTAACTGACCTCTGGTCAAACGAAGTCTCTAGCTACCTTCCTTATTTTAGAGTACATTTTCACTTTGACATGTTCTGCAGTTATTCCAGGAAGCTTCAGGGCTTGGTCAGACCCAAGGTAAAATATAGAGGAGCACCCGCTGCTCAGGTTCTTCAGTTTCACTAACTCTTGCAAAATAGTTGTAGTTTAAGTCATGCTTTCTGTAATGTGGTCCCCTCCCTTGGGGATGGGGGGGTCCCCCATCCCTCCAAGAGCCCACCACTCAGACACAGTCTCAAGTAAAAAGATGGATTTATTGGGGAAGTAAAATGTATACTGACCAGCCAGGGTCACAGCCCAGACTTGGGGGCTAGAACTGCATGCATAAAAAGCAGGCTGGCTGGCCAGGGCCGCAGCCCAGACTTGGGAGCTGGGACCACGTGCCCCGGGCCATGCTCAGGGTTGGGTTATAAAGGCAAACACCACATGGTCAAGCTTGCCACACACAGGTGGCCAATGAAGTTACAACACTTACAGAGCATGCCAGGCTACACACTGCCTCACAGTATCTGTTTGAACCAACCTATCATTCTAGTTAGATTGTTGCATGGACTTGGCGGGGCTCACATGATGCAAGTGGATACGCCTACTCATGAGAGGGCACAGGTTTATTTATTTATTATTATTATTTTTTTTTTTTTGGCCAGTCCTGGGGCTTGGACTCAGGGCCTGAGCACTGTCCCTGGCTTCTTTTTGCTCAAGGCTAGCACTCTGCCACTTGAGCCACAGCACCACTTCTGGCCATTTTCTATATATGTGGTGCTGGGGAATCGAACCCAGGGCCTCATGTATATGAGGAAGGCACTCTTGCCACTAGGCCATATCCCCAGCCGAGGGCACAGGTTTATCCTTGAATGTTCCTTGAACCTTCCATGCCTCAGGTGGTCAAGCAGTTTATACAATCTTATCACAGCTAGGGGAAACTTCCCTGGATAGGGTTGGGGAGATCTTAGTGAAGATGGAGTCGGCTTCTGCTCTCTTTAACTAATCTGAGATGGAGTCATTCTGACATGAATCAACAGCCAATGATGGCACTGGCCAGATCTGACCTCCATAATACACTTTCCTTTTCCAGAGGTGCACAAGTAAAATATCCAATCATTTAACACTCCAACTATATCATTTTCATATAACTATGTGGTTGACTTGAAGAGTGAAGGTAAATCCTACTTTGAGGCAGCAGTGACTCCATTTTGAAACTGTAGCCATCTTTTTGTTTATGTTGAACTGTAAGAACTTGACTTTTTTGTGCTGAAACTGCTGACCTGTAAATTCCTTAAACAAAGCTATCTTAAAGCCAGTCAGGCCCCACTCTGTGCTATCTAACCTTGGGCCTGCACAAGCTCTGAGAAATGGCCATGCTAGCCAAAGACACAGGCACTGTGAGCCCACCCAGGCCACCAAATACTCCATCTAGCAGGACAGATTGTCAGAACCCAGACAGCCAAGAGACTGTTTTTTTTATTTTTTATTTTTGGCCAGTCCTGGGGCTTGGACTCAGGGCCTGAGCACTGTCCCTGGCTTCTTTTTTTTTTTTGCTCAAGGCTAGCACTCTGCCACTTGAGCCACAGCGCCACTTCTGGCCATTTTCTGTATATGTGGTGCTGGGGAATCAAACCCAGGGCCTCATGTATATGAGGCAGGCACTCTTGCCACTAGGCCATATCCCCAGCCCCCAAGAGACTGTTTTGATAAGCTCTGTCTGCCCTGGAATGTTCCTAGCCCTGAGCCAATCAGAATTATGCCTGAACCCTAATCTTGCTCGAACACCTAGTTGCTGTAACTTTTTGCTTTTTGCCTTTATAAACCCTGTAAGATTTCAGCTCGGGGTCCTCCTCCCTGTCTTCACTGCATCGGTGTATGGGATGAGGCCTGAGCTGCAGCCCTCCTGAATAAAGCCTTGCTTTTGCATTTCGGAATACCTGGCTCTTGGTGGTCTTCTTGGTGGAGGTCCTGCGACTTGGGCATAACAGGCTGGCAGCTTGTCCAGGATCCCCAAGGACCCCCGAGACCCCAGACCCCGAAGGTATTTGTTCAGAAACAAAAGAAGGAAGACAGTGGAGTTCAGTAACAGAAAAAGGGTTGCCACGGAGAAGAATAGCCCCCTTTACTCCAGGGAGGCTCTGAAGAAGCTGAGATATTTCCTCCACCATATGCCCCCCTGTACCCGCCCCTGCCAGTGGCGGACAAGGAAGTTTATGCCCCAAACCCGGACCCACCACCGCCAGCAGAGAAAGAAGCAGGGCCAGTAAGGGCCACCCGCAGGAGGAAGGAGGTGACTCCAGCCCAGAGCACCACAGTAGCCCTCCCTTTGCAACCAGCAGGGCCAGTAGAAGTTGGAGGGGCATCAGCCCTTCCAGTACTGGCCTTTCGCCACCAGTGATCTCTATAATTGGCGAACGCAGAATGCCCCCTACTCTGAGAAACCCCAAGACTTAATTAACCTTCTTGAGACTGTTCTTTTCACCCACCAGCCTACTTGGCATGATTGCAGTCAGCTGTTGCAGTTCCTTTTTACCACTGAGGAGCGTAATCGGATTAAGGAGGCGGCCCAGAAATTGGTGCCCAGACCAACGGGGATGCTGACCATTGACCCCGTTCTGATTGCAGCTAACTTTCCTGAGACCAGAACAAACTGGGACTACAAGACGGCTGAAGGTAGGGAGCAGCTCCTAGTCTATTGCCAGACTCTGTTGGCGGGTTTCAAGGTGGCGGCACACCGGCCTACGAATATGGCTAAGGTCTATGATGTTAGGCATGCAGTAGATGAGTGTCCGGCCGCTTATTTAGAATGCCTCATGGAAGCTTTCAGACAGTACACTCCTTACAATTTAGAAACTCAGGAATTGGCTCAGATGGTCATGTTCGCTTTTATAAATCAGGCAGCGCCGGACATAAAACGAAAGTTACAGTCACTGGAGAGATTAGGAGGAAGGAATGTAAAGGATTTAGTAGGAGTGGCGGAAAAGGTGTATAATAAAAGAGAAACTACAGAACAGAAACAAGAAAGGAGAGATAAGGGAAAGTCAGAAGAGAGAGACAGGAGAGATAAGTTACAGGAAAGGAACTTGGCCCACATCCTAGAGCAACAACAAGCTCAGCACAAGAAAGACCTCAAAGAGAGTCTGTCAGTAGCCCAGCACCAGAGACCTCCACCTGGGCCCGCTAGACCTAGATGATCCTCTCCCGAGCAGGAACGTAGACAAAAATCCAAACCAAGAGTAGGCAAGAATCAGTGTGCCTACTGCAAGGAAGAAGGTTACTGGATTAAAGATTGCCCTAACAAGCCACCAAGACCACGGATGAGGGCACTGCCCACGGTAGAGATCGTGGAGGACAGCGACTGAGGGGGACGAGGCTTGGTGCCCCTCCCTGAGCCTAGGGTAACTCTAAAAGTGGAGGGGGAACCTGCCACCTTCCTGGTGGACACAGGAGCTGAAAACTCTGTTCTGTTAGCTCCTGGAGGGCCCATGTCCTCAAAGACCATGTGGCTTCAAGGGGCTACTGGCACCAAATCCTACTCATGGACTACCCGAAGATCTGTGGACTTAGGAATGGGATGGGTAACCCATTCATTCCTAGTCATTCCAGAATGCCCCTACCCACTATTAGGCCGAGACTTGCTATCCAAAATGAAAGCCCAAATTCAGTTCTCAGAAGCAGGGACCATAGTCCTAAGCCCCAAAGGGAAACCTATCAGCATCTTAGTAACCAGTGATCTGAGCGAGGAGTATAGACTGTACCAGAAGCCCCCAGAACTAAAATCTGAGATGCAGAAGTGGCTCCAGAAAATTCCTCAGGCTTGGGCAGAGACCGGTGGAATGGGACTGGCTAAGCATAGACCCCTTGTCTTTGTTGAGGTAAAGGCAGGGGCAGATCCTGTTAAAGCGCGCCAGTATCCCATGTCCCTAGAAGCTAGAAGGGGCATCCCTCCACACATTCGTAAACTGTTGGAGATAGGTGTCCTCAAGCCCATCCAATCTGTGTGGAACACGCCTCTGCTGCCCGTCAGAAAGCCAAACTCCAATGATTACTGGCCTGTACAGGATCTAAGAGAAGTTTATAAAAGGGTGATGGACATACATCCTACTGTCCCCAATCCCTATACCTTGTTAAGCGCTTTGCCTCCGGATCGAGTTTGGTACACAGTACTAGACCTTAAAGATGCCTTTTTCAGTCTTCCTCTGGCCCCTTAAAGTCAGGCTTATTTTGCCTTGAGTGGCACGACCCAGACATTGGACTCAGTGGACAACTGACTTGGAGTGGACAAGTGACTTGGACAAGACTGCCTCAAGGGTTTAAGAACTCCCCGACCATCTTTGACGAGGCCTTGCACGAAGACCTGGGTGAGTACTGGGCCAACACCCCCAAAATCAGTCTTTTTCAGTATGTGGATGACTTGCTGATAGCAGCCAAAAGCAAAGATGAATGCCTAAAAGGGACCGCTCACCTTCTGCGGACCCTGGGCACCCTAGGCTATCGCGCATCAGCTAAAAAGGCCCAGATCTGCCAATGAGAGGTAATGTACCCAGGGTATATTCTTAAGAAGGGCCAAAGGTGGCTATCTCAAGGCCGAAAGGAGACTGTGCTTAAAATCCCAGTCCCCAAATTGGCCAGACAAGTCAGAGAGTTCCTGGGAACAGGACACTTTTGCCGGCTGTGGATACCTGGATTTGCTGAGATGGCTAAGCCTCTATATGAAGCCACCAAAAATCTCCCAGAGTTTCATTGAACTGAGAAAATGCAAAAAGCCTTTGAGGCAATTAAGAGAAGCATTTTGGAGGCTCCTGCCTTGGGTTTACCTGATGTAAACAAGCCATTCACATAGTTCATGGCTGAAAGTAAAGGAATAGCAAAAGGAGTACTCACTCAGCCAATTGGACCTTGGAAGCGGCCAGTTGCCTATTTGTCAAATAAATTTGACCTTGTTGCCGCTGAGTGGCCCCCGTGCCTAAGAATAATAGCTGCAGTAGCTCTCTTAGTAAAAGATGCTGATAAATTGGTTCTGGAACAGAACCTGACTGTGGCTACTCCACACGCTCTGGAGGGAGTGCTAAAACAACGTTCCGACTGGTGGATGAGCAATGCCCATGTGGTTCATTAACAATCCTTGTTACTTAACCCCACACGGATCAGCTTTTGTGTACCTACAGCATTAAACCCAGCTACCCTGCCGCCAGATCCAGACCTGGAGGCGCCCCTGCATGACTGTGAGCAGATAACCTCAAGCACATAACCTCAGGCCAGACTTGCTGGATTCGCCACTACTACATGCCCAGCATACTTGGTTCACTGATGGCAGCAGCTTCATCTGAGATGGAAAAAGGTACGCGGACGCGGTGGTTACCATGTACATTGAGATAGTGTGGGTGGAAGCACTCCCCCAGGGAACATCTGCACAAAGAGCAGAATTAGTGGCACTCACGAAAGCTCTACAGATGGGAAAAGGAAAGAGACTAAATATCTACACGGACAACCTGTACACTTTTGCCACCGTGCACATCCATGGAGCCATCTACCGAGAGAGGGTTACGAACAACTGAAGGAAAGGCCATTAAAAACAAACAGGAGATTTTAAAACTCATCTGGGCCTTATGGGAACCAGCAAAAATTGCCATTATGCACTGTCCTGGTCATCAAAAGGTAGTTGATTCAGCAACTAGAGGGAATAATTTGGCCGAACAGGCAGCCAAGGAAGTGGCCCTCCAGCCCAGAACAGAAGCCTTGACTCTAGTACACCCAGGGCCACGAGCCTTGCCGCCTGAACCCCAATACTCCCAGGAAGACTTAGAGTGGATAAAGAAAATTCCCATGGCCCACAAACCACTGGACAGAGAAGGAAACAAAGATTGGTGGAAAACTTGTGAGGGGAAACTTATCTTGCCACAAGGGCTGGGTAAGGGGATTCTTAAGAGAATCCACCCAGCTTCTCACATGGGAACCCGAAGAATGCAGGGCTTGCTTCGGCACTCCAAAGTGAAAATTAGACAAGGAAATCAACTTATTGTTAAAAATTGTAAGGCCTGTCAGCTCACCAATGACTCCAATCAACCAGTTGCAAGAGGAGCTCGCCTCCGCGGGGATAGGCCTGGTGAGTATTGGGAAGTAGATTTCACAGAAATAATACCTGGAAAATTTGGATATAAATATTTGCTAGTTTTTGTAGACACCTTTTCAGGATGGGGTGAAGCTTATCCAACAAAGCATGAGACCGTGAATGTCGTGGCTAAGAAGATCCCGGAAGAAATTCTACCCAGGTATGTCTTCCCATCCACCATTGGGTCGGACAATGGACCGGCCTTTGTCTCAAAAGTAAGTCAGTGAATAGCCGCTGCACTGGGAATGGATTGGAAATTGCATTGTGCTTATAGACCCCAGAGTTCAGGACAGGTAGAAAGAATGAATCAGACTCTAAAAGAGACCTTAACTAAATTGGCCTTAGAGACTGGTGCAGACTGGGTGTCACTCCTTCCTTTTGCTCTGTTTAGAGTAAGAAACTCTCCTTATCAGCTTGGCTTTACTCCTTTTGAAATAGTGTACGGGCACCCCCACCCGTTATCCCTAGCCTTCAGACTGAATTGCTTGCTGATTTTGATGATACAGAACTTTTGTGTAAACTTGATTATTTGCAGCTTGTGTATAAGTGTGTGTGGCCCCAACTTAATGCATTATATGATTCTGCTTCTGTCTCTACCCCCCATTTATTCAGACCAGGGGACTGGGTGTTCATCCAGAAACATAACCCAAAGTCCTTGGAACCAAGGTGGAAGGGACCCTACGTGGTGCTACTGACTACACCCACTGGCCTCAAGGTGGCTCCCTCACTGCCTGGTTTCATTACTCCCACACCAGACCAGTTGACCCCTTTGCCTTGGATGAAGATTACCGTGGTGAAAAATGGGAGGTCTCCAAGAACCCGACTCAGCCGCTTCGCCTTCACCTCAAGAGAAGAAAGTTAGACTGAATATTGTTGTTATTATGATTATTTTCCTTTTGCCTTCTTTTCTTATTACCCTGGCTAATGTTGATGCTAACCCTCACCAGCCTTTCCAGTTATCCTGGCAGCTCACTCCTAAGTGGGGTGACCCCCTTATCATAGCAGCTAGAGTCTCCATTAGGAACCTGGTGGCCAGACTTAGTAGTAGACTTATGTAACCTGGCCGCAGGCAATTGGGATGTGCCAGGTCACTCGGACCCAAACCTGAATATGCGACTTCCTGAGTGTAATGAGCAGGAGTCCTGTATAGTCCCATGTAAGTGGAAAGGCATTAGTAGTATCGGGGACATCCCAAAATACGGATGTAGCCACCCAGCCCTTAGAGCAGAACTGAGAAAATTGCCTTTTTACATATGTCCTAGGGATGGCAGAACAAGAAGCAAAGAGAAGAGATGTGGAGGTGAGGCTGACTATTTCTGTAAGGCATGGGGGTGTGAAACAACAGGCCAAGCTTCATTGGGTCCAAGTTCAAAATGGGACTTAATCACCATAAAACGGAATCACACAGGAAAGGGCCTAGCAGAAAAAGTTGGTGGTTGTGACAGGTGGTCTGGGCAATGGACAGGGCAAGGAACTTGTTTAAAATATAGATGTAACCCCCTTGTAATTAAATTCACTCAGAAGGCCAAAATATTTGGTGGGCGGACCAGAGGAAAAACGTGGGGATTAATAATGTATATGTCAGGGCATGATTATGGACTCATTTTCCAGTTCAAGCTTATTGTTAAACCTGTCACAAATGTGGCTGTGGGCCCTACTTCGGCATTACAACCAAAACCGCCCACTTCCAAGCCTACTGATAAGCCAACCCTAGGCCCTACCCCGACAGGAACTCAGAGACCCTCTCTTAACCTCACCCTAGCCCCGGGTACCAAGCCTCCGCCCATGTATACGTTGGCTTATTTACCCCGCAATAATAATCCCTTAGTAAATTTAATGCAGAAATCTTATGTGATCCTGAACCATACTCAGCCTAACCTGACTGAATCTTGCTGGCTCTGCTATGATGTTGCTCCACCTTATTATGAAGGTATTGCTGTCTCTGACAATGTGTCCCAAGTCAATGAGGATGAGTCTTGCAGGTGGAAGTCAAAGGTGGGGCTCACCTTAACCTGAGTTACCGGTTGAGGTACTTGTATTGGAACACCAGGAGGAAGAATGGCTTCTTTATATAACCATACTATCAGCTGTGAATCAGGAACAGACTATTGGCTGCTTCCACAAGATGCCTGGTGGGCCTGTTCTCAGAAAGGCTTGACCCCCTGTGTACACTCCACTGTTTTATAAAACCTTAATGACTCTTGTGTGTTGGTAAGACTTGTGCCTACTATAACTTATTATTCTGATTCGGAATTCCTCAATCTTTGGCAGAACCCTAGGAGACAACTCAGCCTAAAGTATAGTTCTAGAGTAAAAAGAGAGTCTTTCATGGCCATCACCTTAAGTATACTGCTAGGGGCCAGCCTAGGGGGACTCGGTACAGGAATAACCTCCCTTGTTCAACAGAGAGGGTATTATGATGACCTACAGATGGCTATAGATGAAGACATCAAAAGAATACAGGAGTCTATCTCTCACCTCCAAGAGTCTCTAGCATGGTTGTCAGAGGTGGTACTACATATTAGAAGAGGCTTAGATTTACTGTTCCTACAGCAAGGGGGACTCTGTGCTGCATTAGGAGAAGAGTGTTGTTTTCATGTTGACCATTCAGGAATAGTAAAAGACAACATGGCTAAGGTCAGAAAGGGGCTAGAGAAGAGACAAAAAGAGTATGAGTCAAGATAAAGCTGGTTTGAGAGATGGTTCAATTATTCTCCCTGGCTTACTACCCTAATATCTACTTTACTGGGACCCTTGGTGATTATTATTCTGTTGTTGACATTCGGACCTTGCATCTTAAGTAAATTAATCAGCTTCATGAAAGATAGACTGGGCACCATTCAACTCATGGTTCAAAGGTCCCAATCATATGCCCCAACGAGATGTGTTCCAGATCATTTATAGGAACCCATGATTGTGTTCCTGAATGCCAAAACCAAAAAGGGGGAATGAAGAGTGAAGGTAAATCCTACTTTGAGGCAGCAGTGACTCCATTTTGAAACTGTAGCCATCTTTTTGTTTATGTTGAACTGTAAGAACTTGACTTTTTTGTGCTGAAACTGCTGACCTGTAAATTCCATAAACAAAGCTATCTTAAAGCCAGTCAGGCCCCACTCTGTTCTATCTAACCTTGGGCCTGCACAAGCTCTGAGAAATGGCCATGCTAGCCAAAGACACAGGCACTGTGAGCCCACCCAGGCCACCAAATACTCCATCTAGCAGAACAGGTTGCCAGAACTCAGACAGCCAAGAGACTGTTTTGATAAGCTCCGTCTGCCCTGGAATGTTCCTAGCCCCGAGCCAATCAGAATTATGCCTGAACCCTAATCTTGCTCGAACACCTAGTTGCTGTAACTTTTTGCTTTTTGCCTTTATAAACCCTGTAAGATTTCAGCTCGGGGTCCTCCTCCCTGTCTTCACTGTGTCGGTGTATGGGATGAAGCCCAAGCTGCAGCCCGCCTGAATAAAGCCTTGCTTTTGCATTTCGGAATGTCTGGCTCTTGGTGGTCTTCTTGGTAGGGGTCCTGCGACTTGGGCGTAACAGGCTGGCAGCTTGTCCAGGATCCCCAAGGACCCCCGAGACCCCAGACCCCGAAGGTAAGAAACAGTGCTGTTCATTCTGTGTGTGTGTGTGCGTGATTTGTACTTTCGTACTGGTTCTTGGTGGTCTTCTTGGTGGGGGTCCTGCGACTTGGGCATAACAGACTGGGTTGTAACAAAAGTAAAATCAGTAAGACCAGTTTTGGTATTCTCAGGGGACAAGTATATCAGACGAAGGGTTTAGCGATAGTCGTCAACTGGCTGGAATTTTGAAATACTCTTTCTCATTGCCAAATTATGACTTTGTTTATACAGCATTTATTTTCAAGATCTATGGGGCATTTTGATGTGCTAGACAATGAAGAACTTTATTATGGAAATGATGAAAAGAAAAGAATCATCCTCTCAATGGAAAAAACAGGCTCATACTTTAAGTTCTCCTTTTGCTTTTCTTTGTGAAACCTTCTTCCTTTTTCCCCTGTACCTTAATGCAGATCCATATAACTTGCTAGGTTAGCATGGGGTCATCTGGAAATTTATCTTTTTCTAGTTTTTCCCATCCACTTCCACCCACTTAGTTCAGGTCAACTTTCTACTTAAAGATGTACAGTAGTTATTGGCTACTAACTGGATGAAATTACACAGATTTCTGTTGAAGCCTTTTCTAACTTTCTTGCTGTAATATGGAGGTCAGATCTGGACAGCTTCATCATTGGCTGTTGAGGGGCGTCAGATTGACTTCATCTCAGATTAAAGAGAGCAGAAGCTGACTCCATCTTCATTAGTATCTCCCCTGCTCTATCCAGGGAAGTTCCCATTCACTGTGACAAGATTAGTTGAGGAACTTTCAAAGTTTAACCTGTGCCCTCCCATGAGTAGGAGTATCCACCTGCATCATGTGAGCGCTGCGTGCCTCCAAATACATGTGCCAATTCTAACTAAAATGTTACATTGTTAAAAAAAGTTGCTAGAGGCAGATTGTAACTCCACTTGCCACCTGTGTGTGGCAGGCTTGACCATGTTGTATTTGCCTTTATAACCTGACCCTGTAAGGGCTAACCTGAAAACTGGAGTAACTAAATATAAGTTTTAGTGTTAAAATTATAATAGCTTCTAAACTCTGGTGATGACTCCATGATAGAGGGCTGCACACCCACCCGTGAGACTAGTTTCTTATAGTTTGACATTTAAAAATGTACGGAGCACTTGTTCACTGTTAGGTATTTTTATATGTTAGGTTTTTTTAAGTAGGTAGCCAGTAAAGGAGAATGCCACGCGGTATTCAGGCAGGAGAGAAAGTTTATTACTGAACTGCTGGCCTGTGGCCAAGATGATCCATGGCCAGAGAGAAGGAAGAGAAGGGAGAGAGAGAGCGACCCCCACCCAGCCCTGCCTTATATCTAGGGCAGGGGCAAGGGGTGTGGCCAGGTGAATTAGGATGTGACCTCAGGGAAAGGGGAGGTAACTGCCTCCAGGTCTGCAGGTTACCCAGGTAACTGGGTGGAGACTTAATTAGGTGGGGGCATCTGCATGTAGCCCTCAGGGAGAGGACCTTACATTCACCTCTATATCTGGGTAACAACCATGGTAACGGACAGTAAAAAATATCATACTCATAGACTATAGAAATAACCATAATAGTAGTAGAAATGCCATGGTAACTATCAGGTTGGTTTACTTATGATTGAGTACTGGATTGTTTTATCCCACTCAAGCTTGCTTAGTGGTAATGGGGAAACATGGTCACAATTGTTAAAATAAAGTTGGTACTAGGTCAGCCTGACTGCAATATTCTGCTTCTGTAAATGGCTTGCTTAACCCATTTGTGACTTGCTCTACCCCCTGTACTAGCCCCCTGCATCAGTGCTACGTGATCACCTGTTGTCAATTCCTGATATTGAGGCCAGTTCCTGATATCAAAGCCAAAATAGATTACTGAAAGGGTAGATAGCCAATAGAAATAGGACAAGACTTGCTTGGTAAATGCCATCTAATCAAGTATCTGCCAAGTTGGAAATACCCTTCCCCTGTTGTAATCACAATAAAAACCCTGCCTATCTGACGGTCGGGGCTCTCAATCCAGATCCGCTGAGTCGGTGACAGTTGGGAGTCCAGGCTCAAGCTTGCAATAAAGACTCTCGTGCGTTTGCATTGGTATTGGCTCCTTGGTGTCTTTGGGGACTGGAAATCTGGCATAACAACCCCAAGCATGGCCCAGGGCCTGTGGTTCCAGCTCCGAAGTCTGGGCTGTGGCTCTGGCCGGCCAGCCTGCGTTTACAGTCTTGGTTTCAGCTCAGGAATCTGGGCTTTGACAGAGGCCTGTGGGTTAGCTTTTTACTTCCCTAATAAATCCATCTTTTTACTTGAGACTGTCTCTGAGTGGTGGACTATTGGAAGGATGGGGGATTCCCCACCCCTAACCCCATTACACTTGATAGTAAAGAATTTGAACTTTGCAGTTTCTTTTCTTTTCTTTTTTTTTTTTTTTTTTTTTTGGCCAGTCCTGGGGCTTGGACTCAGAGCCTGAGCACTGTCCCTGGCTTATTCTTGCTCAAGGCTAGCACTCTGCCACTTGAGCCACAGTGCCACTTCTGGCCATTTTCTGTATATGTGGTGCTGGGGAATCGAACCCAGGGCCACATGTATACGAGGCAAGCACTCTTGCCACTAGGCCATATCCCCAGCCCCTGCAGTTTATTTTCAAAAGCTGACATGTATAAAGTTTTTGCTGGCCCAAAGTAATAAAAAATAATGGATATACAGTTAGGGTTGTACAAAGCTCAAATTAGTCAATTTTTTTTTTTTAGTTAAGATTTTTTTTGCTTGATTTCTGTGATTAAATATTTTTTCTTCATAAAGTGATGCTGATTTTTTTTTTTTTTTTGGCCAGTCCTGGGCCTTGGACTCAGGGCCTGAGCACTGTCCCTGGCTTCTTTTTGCTCAAGGCTAGCCCTCTGCCACTTGAGCCACAGCGCTGCTTCTGGCCGTTTTCTGTATATGTGGTGCTGGGGAATCGAACCTAGGGCCTCGTGTATCCGAGGCAGGCACTCTTGCCACTAGGCTATATCCCCAGCCCCATGATGCTGATATTTGATAGCAGAATTTGAAAAAATAAAAGATCTTTCTTGGGAAAAGTATGTTGTCCTCAGTAATGATGACCTTCTGCCTACTGTTATGCCAAGTCTCGAAACGACCACCAAGAAGGCCACTAAGACTCAGACATTCCAAAATGCAATATCAAGGCAAGACTTTATTCAAGCGGGGCCACAGCCCAGGGCTTTTCCTACCCACCGACACAGCGGAGGTTAGAATGCAGCCCTGAGCTGTGATTCCACAGAGCTTATAAAGGCAAAACACAAAGTTACAGCAATCAGATGTTCAAGCAAGACAAAAAAAAAGTTACAGCAATCAGGTTTTCAAGCAAGCAAGATTAGGACACAGGTACAAATCTGCTCAGGGCTCGAGGCATTCTAGGGGCGGTTAGAGTTAAGCATTCTCAGGTGGTTAGAGTTCTTGACCAACTGGGCCCTAATAAGCTTGCCCTGGGTTTGCTCAGACAACAAAACAGGGGCTGCCTGAAAATGGGGTTCACCCGAACTCTTCATTCCCCCCTTCACCTCCATGTGCATGTACACGCACACACACACACACACACACACACACACACACACACACACACATTTGCAGGTCAGAGATACTTAAAGATCTCTCTAAATTTTTTGCATAATTTATATTCAACAATCTTACTTCTTCACAACTCTATCTTTTCTCATAATAATTCTGCTGTCTCTATAACATATTGTGACTTCAATATAAATTCTACACTTCTTGACATAAAGATCAAATTTCCTCTCCTTCAGCAAATCTTTTTGATACCCGTGCCTCCTCCTTAATTCTCCTCAGCACTTGTTACGATCTCTCAACCCCTCTTATATTGCTTGTCACAAGCATTTTGCTCCCCCCCTCCAAAACACACATATATTTATAAAATATATTCATGTATTTAAAATATATTTATATATTTTTTTCTTCTCCAACCATTTTGAGTGCTTGTGTGTTTTCAAATCTTTTACCCGATAATGACTGGAAATTCAAGATTTGGCAAGGACATAAAACGACCTCTGAAACTATTTTCTACCTAGATAGAAGAATTTATTCATGAATTGCAGTGTCTCTACACATATAGTGCCAGCATTCTCCTTTCTAGGTTTCCTGATGTTTGGTGCAACCATATGACTGATTTTGGCCAATGAGATGTGAGTATAACTAATGTGTTACTTATAGGTAGAAGCTTTTTAGGCAGTGTAATTGCTCTCTCTCTCTTTGTTCTATGTAGACCTGGAGCATCTAATTTGCCATCTAGAGAGTATATTGAGGAAGCTGAATAACCTGTTGTGAACCTGTGGTGTGAGCAGTAAAGCTCTCTTAATTTACTAAGCATTTGGAGGTTGTTGATAATAACAGCATAACCTAATGTATTGATACCAATATAAATAATTGCTTTAAAAAGGTAACATTTTTCTTTTGATCAATTATAGCTTAGTTCATTGACGATACCAAGCAATATATTTTCAATATGTTTTATTTCTTCATTAAAAATTAAGGAGCCTTTATTCATCTCAAAAAAAATAAACAATGGAAGTCTAAAATACCAGTGGCAAAATAATGGAAGGGGTAATTTTGATTCATTGTACTTATAAATTGGCATGGTGAATTGAACCCTCTTTGTACAAATACTTAAATAAAAATATTTTAAAATACTAAATATTTAAAAAAATATTAAAAAATACAGATACATGTATAACAAATATGAAAATTCACAACTTGCTTTTCCTGTCCATGACTATCTCCACATGGTCCTCGGAGATGGCTGGGACAGATTGTTTCAGAAAGTATCCATGAACTGGTACAGAAAAAGCAGTGAACAAGAAAGCTGAGTGAGAAAAAGAGACACTGAGTTTAAGTGCCCTGGTATAAGCATGCGCACACACGCACATACACACCCACACACACACACACAAAGATTCATAATGCTGAAATTAGAGTGAGTGTCAACTGTTAGGTCTTCCCAAGAGAACAACCCCTCCCTGCCTTCCTCTTCCCGATAAAAAGCACTTAGCTTTATTAGAAATCACCTGCCTGAAACTAGTAAGTACCTGACTGCCCATCACCTGACTGTGAGTCAGCAAAGGACCCTAGATTCTGAGGTCACTTCATCATCCACTGAGGTCACTTCCTGAACTGCCCAGGTCACAACTCCTAGGGGCAGTGGGAGGTTTCCTAGGCTCTGAGATCACACTGCATCTTCTGTGGTTACACTGCCTTCCAGCCTTTCCCTATATAATCCCATTCAACCTTACAGCCTACCCTGGACTTCTCTCCCTTGCTACCTCCCTCTTTTTTCTTCTCTCTCCTCATGCCCCAGTGGCTGGCAGTTTCCTTTCTCCAATAAACTCTTTCTTGCCTGAACCATGTGTTGGCCTCCTTTCCCTGGACCTTACGTCAACTCCTTTCAAAATAATGGAACTTTCATATTTCATTAATTCATCTGAAATATTTCTACTTTCTTTGCAAGCCTTAAGGAATCAGTTTTTCATCTTATTTTGGATTTAAAGTGGCCTGAATTTGAAAACTTGTAAGAAATTTATTTAAAATTTGTTTTTCATTCATAATTTAAAGCTACTGATATTAAATTATCCTATTATCTGTTGATAAACAAATTACTGAAAAGTACTCTATCAACAGGATGAAGTGAAAGGGTCGAGAAGCGCATCCGCGGAATGGAGGACACCAAGAGAATGAAAGGGTCGAGAAGTGCATCCGCGGAATGGAGGACACCAAGAGACGTTCTCATGCAAAAGCAAAGGGTTTGTTGCAGGACCAGCATGCTGGGGCTCACAGAACTCGCAGGAACTGAGAGCCCCGAGTAAAGAAAACTCAGGGTTTATATACAGTGGAACAAGTTTAAACCTGGGTCAGGGCCGTTACACAAGGCGGGAAGCAGATGTCCGGTCAAGGTATATTCTGAGGTTTTTAGGAACTGAGGTGATAATTACATTTCTCGGTACATTCCAGGTGGGGTCCAGTGGTTACAGCCCTTTCCCAATCTTTAGCCTGCAGCTGTTCCGCAAGACCAGGTACATTTCTCGGAATACTTAGCACATTCTCTGGGTGGGGGTCAGGGAGGGTTACAACTGGAGCTAATCTTTACTGCACAAAGTTTTGGTGGAGTCACCAACTCTACACTTGTTTAGGGAAAGAATTTTCTTTTCCTTTACATTCCCCACTTCTCTTTTTGACCATTTCTAATCCTAGAAATCAGAATCCTGAACCTCGTTAAGGGAGGCATACTGTTGTCTGATTATCATAAGTTTTACTTGGCCTATTTGCCCCTGCAGGAAGGTCACTATTCGGTTAAGCACACAAGGCCCGATAGTGATGGCCAACAGTAAAAGGATTATGGGTCCAGCCAACGTTGACACCAGGGTGGTTAGCCAGGGAGACCTGGTGAACCAACTCTCAACCCAACCCTGTTGTTCCTAAGGCTACACATGAGCAAATCCAGGATTTACCTAGAAACCATCTCAGCGAGGGAATCAAGCAGTTAAAGATATGAGATCTTTCTGGTTAACATTTAGATGGCATCACACAAGTCCCTTAACCCCGCAGATGCAGGTACAGAAGTTTCACATCGAACCCCCAATTCTGACCCTATTTACCTATTTATATTATAGCCAATTTGATTATATACCAACTTTACTCATAAGCTCTAATTTTAAGACATATTGATATCATTTGCTACATACTCAAACTTTCTAGGGATTGTCATTCTTACTTTTAACATACCAAAACCGTTTTATCTTAAAGGAAACGTTTTTGCTTCCCTAATTCTCTTTCTAAAGTCTTTCTTTATACAATTTAACATATCCCCACTCACACCATCTTTTACTTCCTCACACCAGCAGCGACTTACTGGAACATTCTGTAACACTTGACTTTTTAAATCCCTTTCTTATTTTCCAAGACTTACTATACTAACTTTCCTCTTTACAGTTTCTGGGGCTTCTTTGCTGCTAGAGTTTTAAACTGTCTACATTTTCTTTTCCTCTGGTTTGTAGAATCTGGTTTATCTCAACTACATCAAGGCAATTTACTGTGACTCTACCCAGGCTGTTGGGGAAAACAAAGGTGGGGCAAGGGTCAGCCTGATGGGGACTGCTGCTCCTAAAAAGCCAGACCAGAGCCAACTATCATGAGTTACTATTTTAGAGTGGATTTCTTCTGATTCCAGTGCCTTTACGTGCCTAAGCTTGGCCAGTGGCATCTGTAAGATCCACCCTCAGGAGGGCTCCATGAAGATGTCCCCAGACAGTTTAAATCTCTGTCCAGTTACCTTGGTATCTGGCACACCTGATGGCAGTCACCTCCCTTTCTTCTGAGGTCACACCCTAATCCATCTGGACACATTTTAATACTCCCACTCTGGGCATTGCCTGGAAGTGACTCTCCAGCCTGTTATACATGCTTTGATTTTAGCAGCAGGCCAGTCTGCTTGAAAATTTCTTACAATATCCAATTTTCTTAATAGAGCTAGTTAACTCCAGTCAACTCAAGAATGTCTCTCAAAAATTTTAGTTTCAGCAGATCCAAAGTACTTTCCAGCAGAAATCAGCTGCTTTTGATAAGAGTCCCATTTGTTTTACCAAGATAGGGCTACACAGGGTGAAGATGTAGATTCTTCCAGATGACTGTTAGACTCTCCTTGATCCTCACTCAAATGTAATGGTCAGGTGTCATGGTGGTATCAGGCAGCAGTGGCTCCCAGTGGTTCCAGTAGAATGTCACACCTTCTGGGTTACCTGCAACTTTCTCCATAGACTGGTTAGAGAAGCTTAACCTAAGTTAACCTGAGGCCTAACTTTAGTCAAATTTCCTTGTATTTTCCTGATTCCTTCTTAAGCACACTAGCTTTTGTAGGCTGAATGTCAAGACAGCTTTAGGCAATCAATGGCCCTTGGGTCATTTCACCAGGGCAATAAGTTTAAATCAGCTATTTAAAACCAACATAGAAGGCTTGGCCTGTAACCATTTCTCACAAGTGCAGTTTCTGTACACTGTTACCTCTGTTTTCCATGCCCCTAGTTTATCCTGTCTCATCTTCCCCAAAACAACTCCGGTCCCTTGGTCCTAAAGGGGGGCTGATGGGCGAAGATCATCCATCTTCTGTAACTTCTTCAGGCTGACTCAGAGGCATTGGCCTTACCTAGCCAGGAACCTATAACCTTAGTCTACTTTACCAAGGGGTTGCCAGGATCAGATGTCCATTGGGAGCTTTACTCCAAACTGAAAATTACATTCAACATTTAACTTAACTATACAGACTTTTTGGGCTACCGCAGTGTAGCCTTTTAACATTCTAGTTTGTAAAAGCTTTTTCCTGACTGGCTGGGGAACTGATCTCTGATGACCTAAAAAAAATGCCTACATTATCTTTGCAGGCCTTTAACAGATCTCAATAAGGACACAATCTCAGGTCTACAAGCTTTCTTTCCTGAACAGATGTACCGGTTCAAAATTCACTGCTTGTTAGGGCTTTGAGCAGATGCAGGGGGTTGGGATTTTTAAACTATCCCCTATTTAACAAACTTAGCTTTACTACCCACTACCACAGATGACTGGCAAGTTCCTGTCCAGTTACAAAGTAGATAGACATGGGCAATAAAAGGCATGCTTACGAACTATTCTTCTAGGACCTCCCGGCTCTGATTAACTTTTGAAAGGCCAAATAGGAGTGACTCTAGGACCTGACACGCTCTCTGTCATCCAAGCAGTGGCTTACTGCCTCTGGATGCACAATCACTCTGTCCCAGGAGTAACTTTTCCATGCCGGTATAAATGCACCTTTGGCATTTCTCTTAGTCCATCACTGGACTTGGACTCAGGGCCTGAGTGCTGTTCCTAAGCTCTCCAGCTCAAGACTAGCACCCTACCACTTTGAGCCTCAAAGCAACTCATGACTATTCCCAGCACTTCTGCTGGTCAGCTGGACACAAAGACTACCACAGGGACCTTTCTCTGCCCGGGCTGGCTTTGAACCACAGATTTCAGATCAATGAGTCTTACAGGAGGCCACTTCACTCCAATTAAAAGCAACAAGGTGGTCCACACAGAAATAGTTTTTAAGCATACTCTTACCTGGAACTTATTAAGGGCCAATGTTACATCTTGACAAACTTGTAGGGGTCATCGGTCCTTCTCTGTGGGCCTGCTGGAAATTGTTACAAAAAAAAAACCTACAGAGAAACTGGAATGGCAATTAAACATTTTGGTAGCCATAATTCTCCATTTCTCACTTTGCAATAATCATTTAGGACAATTTTACTTCCAAATTTCTTATCTAGAAATGCATTCTTGATTTTCAAGGCCTTTTACTAACCTCTGTTTAACACTAACACTTTAGCGCTTATCTGCGTTGGAAAAACTCTGAAGCTTAGAGGCATTCTGAAACCGGTACTGCCCTTTGCCTTTGGGCTGCCCATTTTAAAAGAGCCTTTTTTCCTTTTTTTTTTCTTTAGTCCCAGTTACCACATGGCATGAAGACCTTTGGGCTAAAATGACAATTTTTCCTTAATGCAAGATTTATAATTACAAAATTAGAAATACGTATCCATTCAGCTTTCCAATAAATTAGTGAGAAATGTTAGCCCATTTTGCCATTTCTTCCTACATAGTTTACTTCTATCCCCATTAGTTTAGTATATATATATATATATATATATATATATATATATATATACTTTAAAATACTTGCCTCATTATATGTAACTTAAGATAGTTATGAGTCTTACTATTACATCACATAAAATTCAGTACCTGAATCATTAAACTGATATCCAAAACAATTGTAACAAAAGTACTTTTAACAGCGTTAAAACAGTCACCAAAATTACAAACACATGAAATCCAGTCTCAGCATCTTTGCTTTTTCAATACATCCGAATTACAAAAATAGCACAGGAATCAAATTACATCAGATAAATATACTTTTTAACCATTTTAAAAAAACTTTTCTAATTTTTAGTACCTCAAGGGGCAGTTTTAAAAATTCCAGCCAAATCATTCATTTTTACCACCAGGTTTCCAAAGTTCACCTGAAAACAAAAGAGTCAAAAGAGAGGCCTCCATGGCCTGTCCTACCAAACAGCCTATTTTCATCCTACTCCTCAGAGCTTGATGAACTGTCTTGGTGCCGGCCCCACTTCTCTTTCACCATGAAAGGACACCCCCTTTTGGCTGTCCCACCACGTGGATTCCCTCCAGGTCCTGTGCCACCACGTGGGCTGACTAAGCTGCACTGTTGCCAGACCACCCCTCACTCCTGTGGATAGGCATACAGGCCCATTTTTTTCTTCTTTCCTAGAAACCCAAGCAATTTTTCTTTTAACAGTGATAAACCTTTACATCAAAATTTCTGACACTTAACCTTAATTTTTTTTTTAATTAATGAAACATTTTCTTTAACTATAGTTCCTCTTCAAAACAATGTAATAATCCTTTAAAGCATTTGGTAACGCCCAAACTTAATGACCACTTGAATTTAAACAAACTCACTAAACTTTACATCATGCTAACAGTCTTGTACATGTTCACACTCACACATGCACACACACACACACACACACACACATATTTAAAAGATCTTAAAGCGCGCAAAATAAACATGGGCCGTACATTTTCCAGTGGCAGGAGGTATTTTTGCCAATCTTACTCCTGTAACACCCAAATTTTAAGACAGCTTCTAACAAATGATTTTTATCACATCAGACCAGTGGGTCAGGGTCAGACTGAGTGGAGTAGAAACTTTCTGACCCATAGTTTGTTCTACAATAAACAGATAGACAACCAGACAAACAATAATAACAAGATAAACAATATGAGAAGAAGGGTAAGGCGATCGCGAGGAAACCTGTAAGGGAGTGAAAGTAAAGGGTTAGAGACAAAAAGTTGCCAAACCGGTAACAGAGTTTCAGAACCAGACTCGTATGATTAATCATAGGACAGAACCAGGTGAGGCGCGGAGGGCACTCCCCTGTCATCCAGGTGGGGCTCTCTGTCCCCCAGGTGAAGGCTCTTGCCTTCCAGGTGAGGCGCGGAGGGCACTCCGCTGTCCTCCATGTGGGGCTCTCTGTCCCCCAGGTGAAGGCTCTTGCCTTCCAGAATCACCACTGAGGCGTCCCCCAGGGTTGTGACCTGCGACCCCGGACACGTCTGTCAGTCGCGGCCGGCAGGGGCTCACGCACCCCGTCTGCAGTCACTACAGGTGCTACCGGTCAGAAAAAAGAAACTAAAAGAGGCTAGACTCGCTCCCTGTGATCTTATAAAAACTCTGAATTAGAATTTACAAACGAATAAACAGGCAGACACAGAGACAGACATACAGGGCCGGCACAGACAAACAATCCCCAAGATGGAAGGCGCCTTCACTTACCCAGAGAAGAGTCTGTTGGAGTCTCCAGACCGCCGGAGCAAATCTTGGTGGGACCTCCAAATGAAAGGGTCGAGAAGCGCATCCGCGGAATGGAGGACACCAAGAGACGTTCTCATGCAAAAGCAAAGGGTTTATTGCAGGACCAGCATGCTGGGGCTCACAGAACTCGCAGGAACTGAGAGCCCCGAGTAAAGAAAACTCAGGGTTTATATACAGTGGAACAAGTTTAAACCTGGGTCAGGGCCGTTACACAAGGCGGGAAGCAGATGTCCGGTCAAGGTATATTCTGAGGTTTTTAGGAACTGAGGTGATAATTACATTTCTCGGTACATTCCAGGTGGGGTCCAGTGGTTACAGCCCTTTCCCAATCTTTAGCCTGCAGCTGTTCCGCAAGACCAGGTACATTTCTCGGAATACTTAGCACATTCTCTGGGTGGGGGTCAGGGAGGGTTACAACTGGAGCTAATCTTTACTGCACAAAGTTTCGGTGGAGTCACCAACTCTACACTTGTTTAGGGAAAGAATTTTCTTTTCCTTTACAGAAGTATACATAGGAAAAGACGAATCCATGTAAAAATAATTGTGTAAAAAAGCCTTAAGCCTTAGGAAACAATTTTCCACATTCAAAATGGTTGTGAATGTAAGAATAGAAGTAAAAAAAGAAAAAAAAAAAAAATGACTGTATGACTGGCACAAAGATTTGTGAATGTTTGGCGCCATCTGCTGACCAAATATCAGATTTTTAGATTTACTTGAGATTTCAAGAAATCCAAATTTTGTCTTAATAAATACATTTAAATAAAAGGACAATTATTTACAATTATTTCAAGAGCTTGTGTATAAAGTCAAGGACATATTTCCATGCAATATAACCTACCTACATGATAAAGTTCCTATCCTGGGCAAATTCATATATTTTTTGAGTTATACTCATAAAACTGCCACCTTACTCTTTATCTAAAAATATTCATTTTCAAAGATTTATACATTTATTTAAAAGTTTGAGGTAGAGATTCATGTACGCATTCATTCAGTGTTAATTCAAAGGTTCATTGTAGCCCAAAATGGCCCAAACTCATTTTTCTGCCTTGTCTGGAATGAAGAGAATATGCCATAGAACCAGGCCTATCAGAAGTTGTTTTTAAAATGCAAGAAAGTGAAGGGAATGCTTTGTACTCGGGGCCATGCTAAAAGTTTCTGTAGATGGTCTCAGTGTTTTTTTTTCCAGTTATCCTTTAAATATGCCACTGCTGTCACAGGCTTATGGCTCAAGAAATGTTTTAAGATGTGAATATATCAATAGTTCAATAGCTATGCCCATATGAACACACAGGCTGAAGCTAAGAGAAATGAACTTCAAGGTATGGAAATAAGTAGTATATCATTGTTGTAGTTATTTTCAACATACCGTGTGAAACTATACCTCTTTTTTTCCTCTCATATTCCCTTCCTGTGGTATTACCCCTGCTATTACTGTAACTGATCTTAGTACTCCAGATACTCTATAGACATGTACTGGACCTAGGAAAGGGAAAGGGAATACCAAAATCAAGAGAGAAAGGATAAAAAGACAAACCATTGCAATAGTGATACTTACAAAACCATTTGATGTAAATCAACTGTACAACTCATGGTGGGGGGGGGGAATGGAGGGAAGTGAGGAGGGGTGAGGAGAGGAAAATGAAGGAGGTTATAACAAGTTGGATAAGAAATGTACTTGCTTTACATGTGAAACTGTAATCCCTCTGTACATCACTTTGACAATAAAGAAGGAAAAACATAAAATTAAATTAAAAAATACCAATGAGGGCTGGAAATATAACTTAGTGGCAAGAGTGCTTGCCTCGTATACATGGAGCCCTGGGTTCGATTCCCCAGCACCACATATATAGAAAATGGCCAGAAGTGGCACTGTGGCTCAAGTGGCAGAGTGCTTTCCTTGAGCAAAAAGAAGCCAGGGACAGTGCTCAGGCCAAGGCTCACGACTGCTCCGCCCCACAAAAAAAAATAATACTGACAAAAAAAAAGAAGTGGAAATATATAAATGCTAGTATTTCAAGGAAGTGCCAAGTGTATTGTATGAGAACAATTTTAGTTGTTTATTATCAAGCTATGTAGCAAAACAAAATATACTTTTTCATTCTGGAGTAATTGTTGGTATCACTGTTAATGAGACCAGGTTGTTCTTTGAATTCTATCTTTTTAGGTAATGCAAACACAGTATTTCTTGTGTTCATTCTAGCCACAAATTGTTCATTGCTGTATCTTTAGTAAGCAAAGGTGTGTGTGTGTGTGTGTGTGTGTGTGTGTGTGTGTGTGTGAGAGAGAGAGAGAGAGAGAGAGAGAGAGAGAGAGGAAAACAGTCTGTGTGCACCTTAACCTACAATCAGCTGTGCCTCAGCTTTGCAATTTTGGGGATTACAGGCACATGCCACTTGCCCAGCTCTTATCCTCTTTATTACAGTGCTCAACTCATTTGCCTGTTTGTTTCATTTTATTTACTTGTCCATTTCTCCACATACTGCTGCCTTTTTGCCAGTCCTGGGGCTTGAACTCAGGGCCTGGTCACTGTCCCCTAGCCTGTTTTGCTCAAGAATAGTACTCTACCACTTGAGACACAATGCCATTTCTGACTTTTTGTGTTTATGTGGTAATAAAGAATTGAATTCAGGGCTTCATTCTTGCTATAGCTAAGCCATATTCCCAGCACATACTGCTTATTTTTGTTGGTTGTTTTCTTTATTTATTTTGCTTTCCAATGCTGGACTCTAAGCTTTATGTATTCTAGACATGTGTAAACCAACACTGAGCTACATTCTCAATGTATAAGCTGAATTCCATTCATTGTTTTTAATTTTTAATTTATTGTCAAAGTGATGTACAGAGGAGATTCATTTACATATGTAAGGTAGTGAGTACATTTCTTGTCAAACATTGTTTTTGTCCCTTTGATTCTTTGCTACAAATCTATGATTTATCACTGTGCTTGGTACATAGGAGGTAGCTGTTAAATACTGTTGTTTTTTTCCTTAAATCAACAAAGAACTAACTTTGAGCAGAACCTCTTGAAGCCTTTTGTATATTCAGCATGCATGCTCTAAAGCATTCTATTGTCTCCATTTTAAAGATAGAAAAATTGTGTGCTACTTTTGCCAATACCTAGCAAGGTACATTTCATGGAATTGGTGCTTGGTGGCTATTTTAAGATGAGTGATAAAGGGCTGAGATGTGGCTCCACAGGTATAGTGATTTCCAAACAAGGGAAAGTCTTAAGTTCAACCACAGGACAGTCAGCAAAAGAGAGAATGAGCAAAACAGTAAGATGCATAGGCAAGGAGGTGCCTCTCTATGGAAGGCTGGAGCTAGGGTCTCTGACTTTGATCTGCTATGCTGTTGGCATAAGAAGATATTGAGTAGACTTTATACGTTCCTAAAGAGTTCAACACCCCCCCTTGCATCCTAGAAATTTGTTCTAAATAAATTTGTAACCTAAAAATAAGTGAGATGCTTATGATGTAAACATAGTTCAAGGCAGAACCTACCTTTCAACCAGCTTACTCAAGTCTTCTCTATAAAATGGCATTCTGTAGTTGCTTATTTCAATTGAATTCCATGGACTTCCTACCTAATTTAAACATGCAAATCAGTACAATGCACTTGATGAAAAATTGACATAGTAATTTGTCAGATGTAAGATTATGCTGACTTAGATGAGTACATTATTAAGATAAATTCCCTGTGCTTGTTAAACCAGTATGATATCTGGCTTGGATTTTCATAAACAATTTCAATAATAACAACAGCATAAAATAGTCAATAAACACGGAACTAAAATATACTTCAAAAACACGAGGGTGGTTTTTTTGTTATATTGGTCATTAAATACTATCATGGAATAGTATTGAAAGTCAATGTTTTATCTCTCATATTATGTTTAATAAATGTCTTCATACTCTACAGTAAAAGTTATTGTACTGTGGATCAATGGCCAAATTCAGCCTCCTATCAGTTGTTTTTTTTTTTTTTTTTCCAGACCTGAGGCTTGGACTCAAGGCTTGGGTACTTCCATGGCTTCTTTTTGCTCAAGGCTAGCACTCTACGTCTTGAGCCACAGTGCCACTTCTGGCTTTTTCTATATATGTGGTGCTGAGGAATCGAACCTAGGGCTTCATGCATGCGAGGCAAACACTTTACCACTAGGCCATATCCCCAGTCCCCTCCTATTAGTTCTTATATGGACTCAAGTAAGAATATTCATTGTGGGCTGGGGATATGGCCTAGTGGCAAGAGTGCTTGCCTCGTATACATGAGGCCCTAGGTTTGATTCCCCAGCACCACATATACAGAAAATGGCCAGAAGTGGCGCTGTGGCTCAAGTGGCAGAGTGCTAGCCTTGAGCAAGAAGAAGCCAGGGACAGTGCTCAGGCCCTGAGTCCAAGCCCTAGGACTGGCCAAAAAAAAAAAAAAAAAAAAAAAGAATATTCATTGATTTCTCTCTCTCTCTCTCTCTCTCTCTCTCTCTCTCTCTCTCTCTCTCTCTCTCTCTCTGTCTTGCTCTCTGTTCTCTGCCTCAAGGATCTCAATTTATAGCTCAAACTGCCTCGAACATGAACTCTCCTGCCTCAGCCTCTCAAGGGATGACATTATAGGTATTTACCACCATGACTGGCTTTGCTTTTCTTGCTTATTTATTTAGTTATTAATTAGTTTTGGTGCTGGTACTGGCACTTGAACTCAGAGTCTCATGTTCTCATTCAGCTTTTCCTCTTGCATCTGGCCATCTACCATTGGAGCTGTACCTCCACTTCCATGGCTTTGAATTTCAAATGGTTGAAAAAAGTGGAAAGAGTCACACTTCCTAACATAGCAAATTTTCTACAATTCTATTTTGATGCTCGTAAATAAAGCGTTATGGAGAAATCTTTATGGGTTGTTCATAGATGTGTTCACTCCACAACCGCACCAATGAGTAGCTATGGCATCAATTAAAATGAATGAGAAAACCAGGAATATTGGCTTTTCACAGGAAATGTATGCTTACTCCTGCTGTCATATATGACATCAGGAACTGTCTCTAACGCTTAGATCCCACCTCTGAGGGATTCCTCTGCATCTTAGCACCCTCTGTTGTATGTATGCTGCAGGCTAGAAAGGGCTCATAAATGAATACATTTAAGAAGCAGTGCAGAACACTAAATACTGAAGTAACATTGAATTCTTATTTTCTTAATGAACATGATGTTTGTTACCTCTTAATTAGTATAAGCAGACACAGTCTCTTGTGTCTACACTAGGCACATTTAATACAACTGTCCAAATATCTGGTATTGTCTGGTTACCTGAACTGGTGATGGCCTTGACCAACCACTGCCACCAGCGTCTTCTGGAATTTCCTCCCAAACAGCCACTTGTGCTGGAATCCTTAGTTGCAGACTGTGCTACTGGGGAAACTCAAACAGAGACAAATGTGAATTATTCTCATATCTATTATTGATGGTGTCATTTTGATGTATAAACTACCCAGGTGTGATGAAAAATTTATAACCAAACATTTAGGCCACTTTTTATTATTGCTACAGGAAAGACAGGTTTAATTAATTGACAATTTTATTCTGTATGACATTTATTGGCCAAATTTATCCTTAAAGATGCAGTTTGGTAATTTTCTCATATTTTGCACATTAATGCCTATTTCAGGAGACTGACTCTAGAAGCATTGAATTAATCTTTCAGATTGTAATATCATGCTTTCATATTTTATAAAATTTATATTTTCTTCTTTTGGATGAAAGCAACTTTTACACTGGCTCTTCAGAAAGCGACTGCTCAAATTTTATTTTACATCAGTAATCAGTGGAAACAACCCCAGTATAAGAGGGCAAAATATTGTTTCCATATGGCAATTAGCCATAGGTTTAGAATAATTAAAGAAGTATTTCAGTGGCCAGGAGTTTGGCTTACTTGTAGAATGCTTGCCTAGCATGCATAAAAGCCCTGGGTTTGATTCCTCAGTACCACGTATACAGAAAAGGCTGGAAGTGGTGCTGTGGCTCAAGTGGTAGAGTGTTAGCCTTGAGCAAAAAGAACAGGACAGTGCACAGGTCCTGAGTTCAAGCTTGAGGACTGGCCAAAACAAGTAATAATGATAAAGTATTTCAGCCAGGTGCTGGAGGCTTATGCCTATAAGCCTAGCTACTCAGAAGGCTGAGATTTGAGGATCATGACTCAAAGCCACAACTGTCAGTCTCTTACTTCAAATTAACCACCAAAAAGCCAGAGTGGAGCTGTGGCTCAATTAGTAGAATGTTAACTTTGAGCAAAAAATCTCAGGGACAGCATCCAGGCCCTGAGTTCAAGCCCCAGGACTGGTAAACATTTTATACACACACCCACACACAGACTCACACACACACACATACACACACTCACACATATTTCAGAATTCTGTGAAAAGTGTTTATGAATTTTCCTTTTTATACCTATCACTTATAAATCCCTAGTGGTTAGTTGAGATGAATTAAATGGTGTCATAAGTAAGCCTCTGCAGTTTACCCTTTGTTCAAAATTCTCTAGTAGTCTACACTTTGAATAAAATTTAACTAATGAAGTAACAATGAATTATTATTTTCTTAATGAACATGATGCTTTCTTGTTACCTCTTAATTAGTACAAGCAAAACAGATGTTTAAAGTATTTAATTTTTTTTAAAAAAAGGGCTGGGAATATGGCCTAGTGGTAGAGTGCTTCCCTGTATACATGAAGCCCTCGGTTCGATTCCTCAGCACCACATGCATAGGAAAAGCCAGAAGGGGCACTGTGGCTCAAGGGGTAGAGTGTTAGCCTTGAGCAAAAAGAAGCCAGGGACCGTGCTCAGGCCCAGAGCCCCTATCCCTTGTACTGGCAAAAAATTTGATATATTTGCACATTATATATCTAAAATATTAATATTTTCTTGTGCAAAGATTTGATTACCTTGTTACTTCCAGATTTCTAAAATTTTGCTTCTTTTTGGGGGAGGAAGGAGGTCTTCAGAACATTGTTTCTAAGTTTTGGAGAAAAAACTTATTTAAACTTATTTTTTATTTTCAGGCAGTAATTAAAATTCCTTTCACTAGTGGATAGTTTATAACAAAGGAAGAGAACCATCAAGAAGAGGAATGTCATTAAAGGGACTCATTTAAGGAATGATGCATGAAAAGTACCATGATATGCATATTAGCTAATCTCTCCTGTTCTCATCAAGTAGACATAGTTGTATTTCTACATAATTTTTGAAAAGGGCAGGTATAATGAATATATAAAAGTTTTAGTAATATTTCCTGACATATAACCTCCAGCAAATGGTCATGTGTCCATGTAAAATGATTACTATTTAAAGTCATCTTCTGCCCTTACTCTTACCAAGGTCAGGGTCTCACTAATTCCCTTACTACAGGTTTCAGAGTTTCCTGTCATGGATAGACATAGAAACAGCATCACTCCATTTCTGCTGTATCCAGTTTTGGTCAAAGTAGCTATCTGGTTGAAGGATAGAGGAAGCTAACTTCTCCTCCCAATAAGAAAAATGATAAAGAATCCCTCACTTGGTGTATGTGCCACAGTCTGCCTCCATATTTCTCCTCCTATAAGTAAAATATACTGTTTACTTTTGTGGCCCTACAAAATGTCATCTCATCAAAGCATCCATCCCAAAGTTGAGATTTGTTAATCTAAAGTCCAGATGGAGAAGAGGCCCTTATGCTTTCCGAATGGAACACAACATACCTTCAGTTCCTGTGGTTCTTAGGACCTTTGTCTTAACACCACTTCCCTTTCCTCCTCCCAGTCCTTGAACAAACCCATGGATGACAGGGAAAATGGAGCTATACGATATTGCCACTAAGGAGGAGGGTAGAAGCTTAGGACAATTATGCTAGGCAAAGAGAGGCTCCCCATGTCCAATCTAGCAGCCATGCATATGTCACTGAACATAGTGAAAAGGGCCTTGCAGGGTGATGAAGGTTAAGCACTTAAGAAGGGAGGAATGGTTTGGATTTCCCAGGAGAGGCAATCTAGGCTCTGGACTCCATGACATTGTGAGAGACAAGCTCCAAGAGGGCCAGAAACACTGCTGCTGGCTTTGAACATGATTAAAAGAAGCTGAGAGCCACAGGATGTGGTAGACTGTACAAACTAGAAATGGTCATTAGCTTAGAAGGGTAAGAACTGGTAGAACTGGTTCCTTTAATCTGAATGTATTAAATTCATCCAACAATCAGAGTGAACAGTTACTTAAAAATGGACACAATATACATTTATTGGAACTAGGGAACGGAAGGGGAATATCAAAATGGAGAGACAAAGGATAAAAGACAAACCAATGCAACAGCAATACTTACAAAACTATATGCTATAAACCAACTCTACTACTCATGGGAGGATGGGAAAGGAGGAGGTAGGGGAAGGGAGGAGGTAACAAGTTGGATAAGAAATGTACTTACTGCCTTATATATAAAACTGTAGGCCCTCTGTACATCACTTTGACAATAAATAAATAAATAAGTAAATAAAATTAAAAAATGGACACAGGTTATTCAAGGTTAACTGTGGTTCTATGTCTCATGTTTACCGAAGGCCATTCATAAATAGGTAAAGCTGGCATTGAGTCTAATGGTTTGTAAATATGGCTTGTACAGCTAGAGCTCACAGAAAACGTTGTAGGTCAATTTTCAAATAATTATTTACTTTTAAAATCCTTCCTTGAATAGAAAAATCAACATTTGCCATAAATATGAAGTACCTGCTAAAGTAAATAATAAAAAATATTGCTAAATTTTTAGTTTATATTTTAAACTCAAAACTGATTATTTCATCTCTTAAAAAGGTGTAAGGATAATTGGATTGTCTTTTGTACTTTTGTGATTTTTGCTTTTTTTCCAGAACCAGGGACCAAACCCAGGGCCTTGCGCTCACCAGGCAGGCGCTCTTCCACTGAACCAGATCCCCAGCCCCTAATTGGATTGTCATTTCACTGGACTGGCCCTAATCTTCCCATCAGAGTGAAGGACTCCTCTTAGTGACACTTCAGGACATGGTCCCATCCTGTCTTCCCAGCTTCATTACTTTAGTCAAATCAGACCGTTCATTATTTCTGGAAGGATGCCTTTTTTCAACTCTGGTATTTTGTACAGCATTTTAATTCTGAATTAAATTATGAAAGCATCACAAAAATATTAAAGTGTTTTATTCTCTGTGTGTGTGTGTGTGTGAGAGAAAGAGAGATACTAAAATTGATTTCAGTGCTTTGCACTTACTAGGGAAGCATTTTAGCATTTGAGCCATGACTGCAACGTTATGATTTACTTTAGTTGTTTTTCAAATAGCTTCCCAAGATTTTGCCTAGTGGGCCTAGACTAAACATTTATACATTCCTCTTGAGTAGCTGGGATTACAGACATGAGCCACCTCATCCAGCCTATTCTCTACTTTCTTAGATGTATTTTTACTCTTATCTTCACTTGCCTGCAATTTCATTATACATATACTGTAAGACAATTGTTCTCACCTATGAACATACACGGGAATCACTCGAAACCTTTAAAATCCTTGATGTCTGTGCTTGAATCACAGAAAGTCTTATTAATTTGTTAGGGCTCTGGTCTGGACAGGGGTGTTTAACCATCTTCTTAGGTGATTCTGTAGCTCATTGAGGACAGCTACCTTAGTGTGACATTTTACTATTATTTGTTTAAAAAATATATGTAGCTTGCTTTGAACACCTAAATGTTTTTTGTTGTTTAATACCAGTCCTGAGGCTTGGGACTCAGGGCCTGAGCACTGTCCCTGGCTTCATTTTACTCAAAGCTATCACTCTAACTCTTAAGCCACAGCTCCACTTTTGGCTTCTTCTGTTTATGTGGTACTGAGGAATCAAACCCAGGGCTTCATACATGCTAGGCAAGCAGCCTATCACTAAGCCACATTCCTAGCCCCTAAACTTTTCTTTTTAAAATAGGAATTCTTAAAGAACTAAATGAGTCATAAAGAAATATTTTTAGGTCTTTATATTTTAGTAAGCCATTATGTTTAGCATAAAAATGCCTATAGGGCATTTTAATTTTATACACTCATTGGTACACAAATCAGAAATATTACAGCCATGCTAAGCATAGTGTGAATAGATGCTTTCAGTTAACTTGCTATAAATATTGCTTTTACTTTGTAGTATTAAAATCTGGCTAGTGTATTAGTTACTATGGGAATTACTACCAATTCTTCAGTAAACTTGGTAGTTTATGGCAGAACTTAAGATTTCACATGGATAAGTTAGTGTTGGTAAAACACCCCCTGCTTCCTGTAATGAGGCAGCCAGTGTATCCCTCTGGGCTTTAAATGTAAGGTATTCTAGTTCACTACAAGCAATCCTTCTGAGTACTGTCTTTTTAAAATGCCTTTTTTACTCTGTGAAAGAGTGAACACTTTGCTTGTTCCACATCTGGGTATGGCTGCAATTATTAAAGATAAATATGATCTAACATTTCATTGAGTTTTCTAAGTAATTGGCTAATTTGGTCAGCACTGCTATCTAAAAGGGTTTGGAATAAGGCCAAATCACAAGAAGCAACTACTCCTCTTTATAGAAAATTATTGGCAAATGCATGCGATTTACCTCATTTAACATATAATTTGAAGTGAATGTCTTTGCTTATTACTCTAAATCCTTCAGCATCTTCTGCCATGGTTACAGAAAAATGTTATAAAAATGCATGCAGAATATTTGACACAGTTTCAAAACTAAAGAGGCTATTCATGTATAGGAAAAGCTTCCTACTGTGTGAAACTCACTGGGAAAATTGTTTATTTTATTTCAGGGACTGGGCACTGTTCCTGAGCTTTTTGTACTCAAGGCTTGCAATTGGCTGTTTGAGCCACTACTCCACTTATGGATTTTTTTGGTGCATAATTGGAGAAATGAGTTTCATGGACTTCCCTATCCAGGCTGGTTTTGAACCATGATCCTCAGATTGCAGCATCTTGAGTAACTAGATTTACAGGTGTAGACTAACATGCCTATCTTGCTTGCTTCCTTGCTTTATTTATTTATCTTTATTTACTTGCCAGTCCTAGGGATTGAACTCAAGGCCTGTGTCCTGTCCCTGAGCTTCTTTGTGCTCAAGGATACCACCCTACCACTTCAGTTACAGTGTCACTTCCATTGTTTCCTGAGTAGTTTTATTGGAGACAAGAGTTTCATGGACTTTTCCTGCACAGGCTGGCTTTGAGCCACAACCCTCAGATCTCAGCCTTCTGAGTAGCTAGGCGTATAGGCATGAACCACTGATGCCCAGCTGATTAACTTTTGATACTACTCATGTATAAACTTAGGGCCTTGTGCTTTTTAGGCTGGCACTCTATTACTTGAGCCACAAATACAGCTCTGATATATATATTTTCTTCTGTTTTGGTGATGGAATTTAGCAAACTTTTCTTCCTAAGACAGTTTGATACTCCAGGTCTCAGCCTCCCGAGTAGCTAGGATTATAGGTGAACACCAAGAGCACCAGGTTAGGCAAACTGATTTGACAGTGCAAAGCCCTAGACTCTCTTGTGACATAAGCTTGTCCTTGGCATTGAAAACATGTGAGTAGCAGTGAGAAACAAAGTTTGAACTATTTAGAGTCAGAATCTAGCAATGCATGAAGGAACGGGAAATAAAGAGGAATTTTCTCAATTTTATTTGACACTGGAAATCATTGAAATTGAAAGAAAACTTCAGAATGTATCAGTAATAACAAAACAAAACAAAACCTGCTAACCATGGTAGGGGAGAACTTCAACTGCTTTTTATTCTTTCAGAAGAAAATGTGGTGACATTGTGATTATTTTAGAATACCTATATAAAACTATAGAGAAACAGTTTTTAAAATCCATGTCTTGTTTCGAAATGTACTCACTGCCTTACATATGAAACTGTAACCCCTCTGTACTTCACTTTGACAATAGAGGGAAATAAATACATGTCTTGTTTTACTCCTTGCTGGTAATTTTCCTAGAAATTCTACTTGATGTGTTGCAAAAGTTGGTTTATACATTAACATGTGATTTTTGACCTTTCTTATCTCTAAAATGGCATTGCCATCTCCCTACCCTGCATAAAAGTGAGAGAAAGTTTTATTTTGCAAAACATTTTCAGATCTTCTTTTACTCATAATGCCCCAGAGGACACCGTACACAGCCACTCTGTATACTAGTACTTGTCAATTTTTAAACATTAGCAATTTGCCATTTGTCTTCTAATTCCAACTCAATATCCAGTTCCCCTCTAATTTTTATTTATTTATTTATTTTTTACTTCACATTTTGCACAAAGGTAGATTTGCCCATGCCACTGTCAGGAAAGCAATCAGCTTACTGCTCCCTTTTCCTTCTATCCTTATAGGACATAACTTCTGTCAACTCATCACATCATCTTTGCCTTTAAAGTTGTGTTTATATGCATGACTGATCTCACCAGACCAAAATGTCTAACTGTTTATGCCTATTAATGCCTGTATTGTTCATAACTAGCTTGCAAACTCTTAACATGTTAACAACAATTTATGTGCGAAATGATTCCTCAGCTGTATTTTAAGTTGTTCTGGACAGAGTAGGCCATATACATTTCTTGCAGTTATTAATGATGATAATTTGGAGGCAATGTTGGAGGCACAATGGAAGTTTTTTAGCATTTTTTGTCATAACTATTTTATCTTCATATATCTAGTGCCTACGTGGAAGCTAAGTTGTTGAACTGGGAAGAATAATATAATAGAAAAGAAGAAAACACGAAAAATGGAGAGTGCAAGCAGGACAAGCCAGGCACAGTGCTTCAAATCTATAATTCCAGCTACTCAGGAGGCTGAGATGTGAAGGTTGCAGTTCAAATCTAACCCAGAGAGGGAAAGTCTGTAAGGCTCATCTCCAAATAGCCATAAAAAGTCAATATTGGAGCTTTGGCTAAAGTAATAGAATGCTAGCCTTGTGCGAAAAATCTCAGGGACAGTGTTCAAGTCCTGAGTTCAAGCTCTAGGACTGGCACAAAGGAAGAGAGAAAGAAAGAAAAGTAAAGAAAGAAAAAAAAAAGACAGGAAGGAAGGAAGAAATAACTGAGCTGGAGCCAAGTATGGAGGTATATGACTTTAAAATTAGTGCTGGAGAATTAAGGCAGGCACATACAGACTTTAAGGCCACCTGTCAAGTTTTAGGACAGTTGTGACTACATAGCAAGATCTTGTCCTAAAGAAAAAAGCAAACAAAACAAGAAAACCAAGAAACCAACAAAGTGAGGTAGAGCAGAAGGTGAGGGCAAAAAACATAGAATATGGTGGAAAAGAGATTCCATATTATGGATGTGTAGTGGGCAAGGAAATGTGGCTGGTAATGGGATACCTGAGAAGTTCCATAGCTGTAGGACTTGGTAATAAAACTTCATTGTTGATCTCCATTAACTGATCTGTCTTAGGATGTGATTTATCTCAGAGTGTAGAATCGCATTCCTGATCTTTACCAATTAAGGTAGCAAGCTAACGAGAACACAAGTATCATGGATAATCAAATCAATTTACAATGGGGACTTGGAAAGCTTTGAAAACTACAATTAGTTGTGTGGTGGATAGAAGAAAGAAGAAACTATAAATAATCATTCATACAGTAGCAAAAAGTCCCTCATGAAACTTAATTTTTAATATTGAGGGAGAAATGAATGCCAGGAAATGGACAAAAGGAAGGGTGAGGGAAGATGGAAAAGTACATAAAAGCTGTTTTTTCAAATGCATGCAGACTTCCAGGAAGACTTTGGAGGAGCAGCAGAGCCCTAGCTACGCTCACTCTGACATCCCAGTTTTACCACTCCAGAGAAACTTTTACTCTTAGAAAGACAGCCCAAGTAAGTTATAACAGTATAGGGATTCTGGCCAGAAAGGAAAAATTGACTTTGCTGGCCTGAAAACACAGATTTGAGCTCCAGGCAGTGTCCCACCGCCACGCCAGTGCCAGCACCAGCACAGCACCCAGCAATCCACGCACCTAGAGCACACAGAAGCAACCAGGAAGAAATCCTCCAGACTGTGGCAGACAGGTGCAGATCAAAGGCTGGGCACAGATGGGCCAAAATCACAGAGAAAGCGTGAGTACCCCAAGAAAGACATTCCCACTTGTGCCCCCACAGCTGCATCTGGAAAGTAGCCAGCTCCACCCAGAAGAAGGTTGCCCCACCCAGGAGAAGGTTGCCCTGCCCAGGAGGGAGTTACCTCCCCTGGGGCAAGTGGCCCTCAGCTAGGTAAACCAGGCCCAAGGAGCCCGCCCTGCAGCCTCTTCAGAGCCAGGCATTAAAGGCAGTGGCCCCACAGCAGACAGGAGGAGCCACGGTTCTCCAGACTGTTCAGCGTCCCTCATCTACAGAGGACACCCAAGTCCTACCTGCAAGCTGTGTGGACCACTAAGCCCCAGGAATTAACTAACAGGGGAGGAGGGTCAGAGCAGATCCACCCCCTGCAATGTGAAAACAAATCAAACCAGCCAAGCAGCAGGAAAATAGACTGTGGACCATCGCAAGGAAACCAGAGACTAGAAAGAGCCCATGCAAACAAGGAAGACTCCATTTTTTTAAACGTTATTTTAAAACTTTTTTTCTTTTTCTTTTTTGAGTTGTCGTTTGTTTATTGTTTTCTGTTTTTTTCTTTGTTTTATTGGGATTTTTTTGGTAATTTTTTTTTATTATTTAGCATGTTTGTTTTCCTGTATTTTTTCTTTGTTTCTCTTTTCACATTTTCTTTCTTTAAAATTACTTTCCTTTGACTAACACCTTTGTTGCAGCCCTGAGGAGGGGGCCTGGACCTGGGAACTGAAACGATGAAAATCAGGAAATGGGGGATGCAAAGGCAAATGAACCAATGCACACTTTACTTTAGAATAGCCAGGACTTATATACTGTTTTAGAAATCAGTTTACAACTTCAAGAGTGGAGTTCATACAGAAAGATGTACATATCAATGCATGGTTGCATTTACCACTACAACAAAGGATCAGACCGGTCAAGGGAAAGCTACAATTATCCCCTAGCTACTGTTTCTGCTATGCTAACAATCTTAACAATAAAATTCCCTACATACTGTAAAAACCCTCCCCCGCCTCGAGCACCTGGGTAAACAAGTCTCCGCAGGAACTCTCTAATCAGGGGAGACTCAATTCTCCAATTAAATGACACAGGCTCATAAGTCGGATGAAAAATCAAGATCCATCTTTCTGCTGCTGCAAGAGACACATCTATCCAGCAAAAGCAAACATCTATTAAAAGTGAAAGGCTGGAAGAAAATCTACCAAGCAAAGGGCCCCCATAAGCAGACTGGAGTTGCAATCCTAGCATCAGATGAAATTGACTTCAAATGAAAAATGGTAAGAAGAGAAAAAGAAGATTCCTACAAACTAATAAAGGGATCTCTCCTACAGGAGGATATAATTATCCTGAATATCTATACTCCAAATGGTGGAGCACCCAACTTCATCAAAAAAACACTACTGACTCTAAAAAGACTCATAGACCAAAAACATATTGATGGTTGGAGACTTTAACACTTCACTGTCCTCTGGACAGATCAACATGCCAAAAGGTGAGCATAGAAACCTCAGAACTAAGCAACTGCATAGACCAATTAGACTTAACTTACATCTACAGAATATTCCATCCAGCAACACCAGAATACACACCCTCTTCAGCAGAACATGGAACATTCTCCAAAATAGATCACATCTTAGGGCACACAAAAAAAATCTACAAATTCAGAAGTATCAAAATCATTCCCTGCATTCTCTCAGACCAGAATGGAATAAAATTAGAGCTGAACTCAAACAGCCACCACAGAAAATCCTACAATTCATGGAGACTAAACAACACACTGCTGAACCATCAGTTTGTCATTTAAGAAATTAGAAGAGAAATTCAAATATTTATGGAACTAAATCAAGATGAGCACACAAAGTTACAGCTCCTTTGGGACACAGCAGAGGCTGTACTCAGAGGAAATTTTCTATCTCTGAGTGTCTACATCAACAAACTGGAGAAATTGAAATTCACCAACTTAAAAAAGCGCCTTAAGCTTCTTGAAAGAGAACAATAAGCCAAACCCCAAGCCAATAGACAGAATCAAATAATTAAAATCAAGTCAGAATTAAATGACTTAGAGTAAAAAAAAAAGTTGCAAGAATCAACAAAATGAAGAGTTGGTTCTTTGAAAAAATTAAGAAGACAGACAGACCCCTAGCAATTCTGACCAAAAAACGAAGGCAGCACACCCAAATAAATAAGATCAGAGATGAAACAGGTAACACAGAAACATTCAAAATTCAGAACACAATAAAGACTATTTTGCAAAACTTTACGCCAACAAATTCGAGAACCTGGAAGAAATGGATGATTTCCTAGCAAAAATTAATATCCCCAAGCTCAACCATAAAGATTTAAACCTTCTAAACAGATCCATATCCAACATTGAAATCGAAACTGCAATAAGAGATCTCCGATCCAAGAAAAGACCAGTTCCAGATGGATTCACAGCAAAATTCTGCGAGGCCTTCAAAACAGAACTCACACCAATATTCTCAAACTCTTCAATGAAATTGAAAGAGAAAGTTTGTTACCAAACACATTCTATGAAGCCAGTATAACCCTCATACCAAACCAGGAAGGGACTCATCAAGAAAAGAGAACTACAGACCGATTTCCCTGATTAACTTTGATGGAAAAATTCTCAACAAAATTCTGGCCAATCAACTTCAACATGTCATGAAAAAAATCATACACTTATGACCAAAGTGGATTCATTCCCAGTATGCAGAGCCGGTTCAATATACGCAAGACAATCAATGTAGTCCACCACATCAACTCGTGCATGGTCAAGAATCACGTGATTATTTTGCTAGATTCAGAAAGAGCATTTGATAAGCTCCAGCACCAATTTATGATAAAAGCTTTGGAGAAACTAGGATTCCAGGGAACCTTCCTGACTATAATAAGGGCTGTCTATGAGAAACCCACAGCAAACATTACTCTTAATGGGGAAAAGCTAAAGCCATTTCGTCTATAATCAGAAGCAAGACAAGGTTGTCCACTCTCCCCCCTCCTTTTCAAACTAGTACTAGAATTCCTAGCCAGAACAATAAGGCAAGAGGAAGACATAAAGGGGATCCAAATTGGACAAGATGAAGTCAAACTCTCTCTCTTCACAGATGACATGATCCTGTATCTAAAGGACCCTGTACATTCTACTCCCAAGCTACTAGACCTGAACAAAAACTTTTGGCAGAGTAGCAGGATATAAAATAAACCCACAAAAGTCAATGGCTTTTCTATATGACAATGATGCGAAAACCGAGGCCGAAAACAGGGAAGCAACGCCTTTTGCAATAGCCTCAAAAAACATAAAATACCTAGGAAAAACCTTAACCAAAGAAGTGAATGACCTCTATGATGAGAACTTTAAAAACATGAAAAATGAAATTAAGGCAGAACTAAGGAAATGGAAAACCTCCCATACTCCTGGATTGGGAGGATTAAAATAATCAAAATGGCAATATTGCTAAAGGCTATCTACAAATTCAATGCAATACCCATTATATCCCGACACCATTTTTTTAATGAAATAGAGGAAGCAATCCAGAAATTCATATGGCACAATAAAAGACCCAGAATAGAGAAAACCATCCTAAGCAGAAAGAACAGTGCTGGAGGAATTACAGTACCCAAATTCAAGCTGTATTATGAAGCTATAGTAATAAAAACAGCTTGGTATTGGCACCAGAACAGGCCTGAAGACCAGCGAAACAGAACTGAAGACCCAGAAATGAAACCACAAAACTATGCCCACTTAATCTTTGATAAGGGAGCTAAAAAATAGGATGGAAGAAAGATAGCATCATTAACAAATGGTGCTGGCAAAACTGGTTCAACACCTGCAACAAACTGAAACTAGATCCTTATATATTACCCTGCAACAAAATCAATTCCAAATGGATCAAAGATCTAGAAATCAAAACACATGCCTTGAAAACACTACAAGGAGTAGGAGAAACACTAGGGCTCCTTTGCACAGCAAAAAACTTCCTTAATAAAGGCCCAGAATTACAACAAATCAAAGAAAGGTTGGACAAACAGGACTGCATTAAACTGCAGAGCTTCTGCAGGGCAAAGGACATAGCTTGCAATAAACAGAAATCCCACAGAGTGGGAAAAGATCTGTAATGGCCATACAACTGACAAAGGCCTCATATCTAAAATATATGCAGAACTAAAAATAATAAATCCCTCCAAAACAAAAGAACCAACAGCCCCCTCAACAAGTGGGCTAAAAACTTAGAGACTTCTCTGATGAGGAAATGAGAATAGACAAGAGACATATGAAAAAGTGTTCTACATCACTGACCATAAAATAAATGCAAATCAAAACAACATTGAGATTCCACCTCACCCCAGTAAGAATGTCCTTTATCAAAAAAACTAACAATAACAAATGTTGGAGGGGATGTGGCCAAAAAGGAACCCTACGTTATTGTTGGCGGAAATGTAAACTGGTTCAGCCACTTTGGCAAACGGTATGGAGATTCCTCAGAAGGTTAAACACAGAGCTCCCCTATGACTCAACAGCCCCACTTTTGGGCATCTACCCAAAAGTCTACAAACAAGAACACACTAAAGCCACCAGCACAACAATGTTCATTGCAGCACAATTTGTCATACCTAAAATATGGAACCAAGCCAGATGCCCCTCAATAGATGAATGGATCAGGAAAATGTGGTACATATACACAATGGAATTTTATGCCTCTATCAGAAAGAATGGCATTGCCCCATTCATAAGGAAATGGAAAGACTCAGAAAAAATTATACTAAGTGAAGTGAGCCAAACCCAAAGAAACATGGACTCTATAGTCTCACTCATAGGGAATAATTATCACAAGTTTATGATAGTCACAGCAGAGGATCACAAGAGCCCAATAGCTATGCTCTTATGAACACGTAAGATGATAGTACGTGAAATGATCTCCATCTTATGGAAACGAGTGTTATATCACTGTTTTAATTCACTGTAATTCACTGTTGTAATTCAACATGACATGTGATACTGTGGCTTCTTTTCTTGATGATCCTCTTGTATCCCCTTCCTGTGATTGTACCCGTGCTATCACTGTATCTCATCTGAGTACCCTGGGTACTGTATATACTGATATTAGAACTAGGGAAGTGAAAGGGAATATAAAAATCCACAGAGACAGGGTAAAAAGACAAACGACTACAAAAACAACCCTTGCAAAACCATTTGATGTAAACTAACTGAACAACTCATGGGGGAAGAGGGAAGGGGGAATAAGAGGGGGGAATGAGGGAAGAGGTAACAAATAGTATAAAAAAGTTTCCATGCCCTAATGTATGAAACTGTAACCCCTCCATACATTACTTTGACAATAAATAAGTAATTATTATTAAAAAATATATGCAGAAAATGGTTATTCTAATTTTGAGAGTTAGTTATCCTTTCTGGTGTTTGATGATTTTAAAATTCTGGCCAGTAGGAGAATGGAAATATATATATATATATATATAAAACTTTGTGCCAGCAATGTACTAGTTGTATAAATAATGCATGTAGAATAAGGGCTTTCCATTTTGGGAAATCACTTTTACAGCAGAGTTATAAATTCTTTGCATATGAGGGCAGAGACATGAAGAAAGATCACTATCGAGTGATTTCACATATTTCTTTACCAAGCCATGATAATTTACCTTGGTTAACAAGGCAGAATCTCACCATGTAAACCATTTGGTTTGGGGTGTGTCAGTTCTTTAGGGCAAAGGTGTCTTTGCACAACTTCTGTGCTCAGGCACTCTGTAGATCTGTGTTCGCTGCATACTGCAGTTCCAAACTCCAACGTGGATATTGAGTGTTTCTACACTTCTGCAATGGGATTTTTCCATTCCTTGTTTGATCTTATCCCTAGTTTTCTAGTAAGTTCTACTCGATGGGTTGCAACAGTTGCTTTACATGTTAGCACCCGTTCTTTGACCTTTATCAGTTGTGAAATGGTTTGAAATTTTCAAATCCCCTTTCGTCATGGGGCCCATGAATATGAAATGAATCAATTTGGTCACAGACTATCATGGGAGGGTCTTAGATGTACAAGTTGAAGTAGTTTTGGCTACACAGGAAAATGACAGTCTCTAGTGAATCAGACTTCTAGCCACAATGTCAAAAGCAGAAGAAAGAGTGGAATGTTCAAGACTTTGGGAGAGCCAACAATCAGGGTGACTCCAGGCAACTCTCAGGGTAAGAACTTGTGGAGAATCTTGATGTACTGCCTTTAAAATAATTCAGTTCTGAATTTCTACTGTAGGTGACTTTGCTCAGGCTTCAGATTCAAGGAGACCAGAGAGGCTAATTGCAATCTTGTACCATAACTCTGACCTGGACAAACCTAGAGATCTTTCTGGTTCTGATTATTTGCTTATTGTTTCTTTGACAGATCACTAGGACTCCATGGACTAGAAGCCCATAGAAAGTACCCAGCACAGCCTACAGAATAGAGTAAAGTGTGTAGGGTAAGAATATTCATAGCTATCCACTATAAGTTCCTGGGGACACATAACCAATACTGTACAGAAATAGGGTAAAACCATTCACCAACTTTACTAATTTGCTGACATAGTGTACCACAGATTGGGTGGCTTGAAACTAGCAATTGATTTTCCCTCACAATTCTGGATGCTGAAAGTTTGAGGTCAAAGTTGTTGCAGAATGGGTTTCTTCTAAGCCCTCTCTCCTTACTTTGTACATTGTGGCTTTCCACTGGTGTCCTCACATCGTCTGCTGTGTGTGAGTTAATGTCTTCTTAGAAGGGTGCCAATTTCACTGTCCCAGAGGCTCCCATATGACCCCATTTTACTTTAGTGCCACTTTGAAGGCCCAACCACCAAGTAGCTTTATTCTAAGATCCTGAGGGTTGGGATGCAATGAAGGAATTTGGGGAGTATACAATGCAAGCTATAGCACTTACCTAGTAGGCTGTTTTAGTTTAAGTGACAATTGATTTACTTAGCTACTGTATAGTAAGTCTTCAAGGAATGAGCTATTGTTACCTAGTTCAGGATTTGTTTGTTGATGATTAGATGTTAGTTGTTGTTCTGTGTGTTCTGATACAGGGAGGTTTAAGTCATGATTCTTACTTTTGGCAAGCTCAGTAATGTGTACTTGTATGTAGCTCTTGAAATACGTACATAGAAAACACACAGGCACTAGATTTCTATAATATACATGTGTTGTATGTATACATATATATTATAGATGTATGATCATATATGTAGTAAAAATGCTTGCATAATACATATGTATACCATATTTATGTATTTTATATATATTGTATCTAGTACTTAACAATAATACCAACTAATTTCCAAAATCATTCTCTGCTCTGGTAAACTGTACCTTTATTTTGTTGACTGAGAATTTATCTGTCTCTCCAATACGTAATGTTTAAATTTCTACTATATCCCAGAAGTGACAACAAGTCATCTAAACAAAATGCAGAACTTAAAAAAAATTATTTTCATTTGTTTCCCTCCTGGGGTTTGAACTCTAGGGCTGGGCACTGTCCCTAAGCTTCTTTTCCTCAAGGCTAGTGCCCTACCACTTGAACAACAGCACCACTTACAGCTTTTTTCCAGTAGATTATTGGAGAGTTTCATGGCCTTTCTTGCCTTGGTTGGCTTTGAACCATGATCCTCAGATCTCAGCCTCCTAAGTAGTTAGGATTACAGGCATAAGCCACCAGCACCCAGTGTATTATTTGGTATTTAACTTTGATTATATTGATGATGCTTTCAGATTTTCATTATTCATGTAGCTATTTCTCTTCTTTCTCTTCTTCTTCTTCTTCTTCTTCTTCTTCTTCTTCTTCTTCTTCTTCTTCTTCTTCCTCTTCCTCCTCCTCCTCCTCCTCCTCCTCCTCCTCCTCCTCCTCCTCCTCCTCCTTCTTCTTCTTCCTCCTACTCCTTCTTCATGAGGCTTTGCTCTTCTGTGGCTCTGGATAACATTCAAGAGTTTTCTTACCCACAAAAACAAACTGAAGGAGAAGACATTGTACATAATCCTTGGCTTGGTTTTCTTTTGATGATCCAGAACTCTTGTTGGGAAGATAGAAGTCTAGAATCTCTAGTGTACATTTTTCTGTGGAAGATATTCTTTTTTTTTTTTTTTTTTTTTTTTTTTTTGGCCAGTCCTGGGCCTTGGACTCAGGGCCTGAGCACTGTCCCTGGCTTCTTCCCGCTCAAGGCTAGCACTCTGCCACTTGAGCCACAGCGCCGCTTCTGGCAGTTTTCTGTATATGTGGTGCTGGGGAATCAAACCTAGGGCCTCGTGTGTCTGAGGCAGGCACTCTTGCCACTAGGCTATATCCCCAGCCTGGAAGATATTCTTTTTTAAAACAATTTTACTTATTATCTTTTAGTATTTGAGCAAAGCAATTATCATTCCACAAATCAGTTTATAAGCACACTGCATCTTGGTGGATGTCACTTGTTTAAATGGAACTTTTCCTTGTATCACATGCATAATTTCAAGAGGTCTCTGGGAGTCCTTTGAAGGGGCACACGATGTGATTAGAGCACTATGGATTCAGGGTTTCCCCAACAGATACTGGGATGATGGGCAAAGAATATGCTCATGTAGTGTTTGTTCATAATCTTTTAATAACACTATGGGGTGAAGAATGAGTTTGGCTGACAGACATGATTAAACCAAATATGTCTTTCCTATCCTCTGAGTCAGATTGCCCCTGTACCAGTTTAAGGGAACAGAGAATATGGGCATATTTCAAGAGATAGATAACAAAACCTCAAGAAGCGCTACAGTTAGTACCTCCAGCGAGGTGCAAATATCTCACACCTGCAGTCCTAACTACTCAGGAAGCTGAGATTGGAAGATATTGATTTGAAGCCAGCTCAAGCAAGAAAATATGTGAGGCTTTTATCATGAATTAAGCAACAAAAGAGTCAGGAGAGAAGCTGTGGTTCATGTGGTAGAACACTAGCCTTGATCAACAAAGCTCAGAGATAGCACCCGGGTTCTTGAGGTCAAGTCCCAGGACATGTGTGAACACCCACACCCACACTAAGTAGTTTCATAACAGATACAGCATATGAGGCAGCAGTAAAATAAGTACACAAGGAACTTCTTCTTGTCTTTTGATGGAAGTCCTGGAGATCAGATACTCATAATCATGTGTCTTTTCTTAGACACAGAATAAGCAATCATACAAGCAATATTTCCCATGGCGTTAGACATTGTCCCTCTGCTCATATTTATTGAACCTCATTCTATAATCCCCACAGGTTTTGCTTATTACTAGGCCTAAAATTGCATAATTGTTTTCAAGGTTTCCTATGTGTAAATTACAGAATGTGCAATACCTTAATTTGGTATCATCGAATGATTGACTGGTATCTCTCAATACATACAATGATGTTAGTAAATATCTTCAAATCAACCAGACTGGCTAGCTCCTGGCTTCAAGGGACCATGATGATGTCACAATACATCTTCATTTTGAAAAAAAAAAAAAAGCACCAAACAAGCCTGGTTTTGGTGGCTCATGCCTGTAATCCTAGCTACTCTGAGGCTAAGATCTGAGGATCACGTTTCAAAGGCAGAGGGAGGCATGGATGTCTTTAACACTCCTATCTCCAGTTAACCACCAGGAAACCAAAACTAGAGCTGAGCTCAAAGTGAACTAGCTTTGAGTAAGAAAAGCTCAGGAACAACAGCCAGGCCCAGAATTCAAGTCACAACCCAACAACAGTAATAACAACAATCAAACGAAAAGAAATTGTTAAATTGGCCAGATATGCACAAATAGAAGAGTTACAATGAATTCTTATACATAGTGACCTATAACTTAATATTTCTCAATCAGATTGATAAACATCTTTGTCTAAGTGTATTAATTTGGTTATTCTGAAAAATGTACTCTCATCAGACATTTAGTGGATGTAGATTGAGCATAATGAAGTGCCAGACTTTGAAGTCAGGTCCCACTTTACCACGCGAACCCAACTTTACCACATGAACCTGAGATAAGCAGGCCCTGTGAGCAGACCCAGGACAAGCTTATTAGGGCCCAGTTGGTCAAGAACTCTAACCACTGGGAATGCTTAACTCTAACTGCCCCTAGAATGCCTCAAGCCCTGAGCCAATCAGATTTGTACCTGTGTCCTAAACTTGCTTGCTTGAACACCTGATTGTTGTAACTTTGTTTTTGCCTTTATAAGCTCTGTGTAATCGCAGCTCGGGGCTTCCTCCTAACCTCTGCTGTGTCGGTGGGTAGGATGTGGACCGAGTTGCAGCTAGCTTGAGTAAAGCCTTGCCTTGCTTTTGCATTTTGGAACGTCTGAGTCTTGGTGGCCTTCTTGGTGGTCGTCTTGCGACTTGGCACAACATTTGGGGGCTCGTCCAAAATTGCCCCAGAGACCCCCGAGACCCCAGACTCCGAAGGCAAGGAAACAGCGCTGTTCATTTGTTCATTTGTCTTGTCCTGTAATTTGTCTGTTTGTCTGTTTGTCTGTTTTGTGTTTGCTTATTTCTTAAAGGGGTTTTTTAAGGGGTTGTCAAAGTGCACGCGCTTACTCAGCAATCCCGGGGAGACTGGGGGATGCCCCAGACTCTGAGTCCACTTGGGTCCACTCCTCCTGCACCCTTGTGGGAGGTTGGGCCAACTTAGGTCTGCTCCTGCTGCTTAGAAGGAGGAGGCTGTGGGCCAATCTAGGAGATCTCCAACTAATAACTTTTCTTATTCTCAGGCCTGTGTGTTGTATATTTTTTTTTTGTAGCCTTTTGAACTAAACATCTGATCAGAGATATGGATAACGTTCTATCTTGGGGACCTCCATCTAGCCCCCTAGATTTGACCCTAGCTCACTGGAGGGAGGTCAAGGAGATAGCTCAGACACCTGGAGGGAACTAGTTGACAGGGACACTCCAGCTGTGCCCTCTGCTCTGGAGGGTCCCAACCAGTCCTGGCGCCGGCAGCCCAGGGCACGGAGGCATTGGCTCCACAGCCGCTGCCGACAGGGGCAGACACGGGGCCAGCCCAAGCCAGCTGCAACACTGTCATCTGTGTTTGTAAGTCTAACAGTCTCTTTTGTGTCAAACCTCCATGAGATGTACAGGCGACAGCTCACAATCAGTGTGAGTGTCCGCAAAAAAAGAACTCTGGGGGGACCCCCACCCAGCCTTCTTAAGCAGATTAAAAATGTTTTACTAGGGGCTGGGGATATGGCCTAGTGGCAAGAGTGCCTGCCTCGGATACACGAGGCCCTAGGTTCGATTCCCCAGCACCACATATACAGAAAACCGCCAGAAGCGGTGCTGTGGCTCAAGCGGCAGAGTGCTAGCCTTGAGTGAGAAGAAGCCAGGGACAGTGCTCAGGCCCTGAGTCCAAGGCCCAGGACTGGCAAAAAAAAAAAAAAAAGTTTTACTAATACTATCAAGCCCTGGAAAATGAGGCTGGAGAATGCTAAAAATCATATATTAAAGGTTTTGTCTTAAAATTTGGGTGTTGCAGGAGTAAGATACCTCTTGCCACTGGAAAATGTACGGCCGATGCTTATTCTGCATGCTTTAAGATCTTTTGAATATGTATGTGTGTGTGAATGTGTGAGTGTGAACATGTTCAAGACTGTTAGTATGATGTAAAATTGAGTGAGTTTAAGTTTAAATTCAAATGGTCATCAAGTTTGGGCATTACCAAATGCTTTAAAGGATTATTGCATTTTTTAAAGAGGAACTATAGTTAAAAAATGTTTAGTCAGAGCTAAGTGTCAGAAATTTGGATTTAAAAAGATATATATTAAACTAATGGGGATAGAAGTAAACTCTCATTAACTCTATGTATGTAGGAAGAAATGGGGCTGGGGATATGGCCTAGTGGCAAGAGTGCCTGCCTCGGATACACGAGGCCCTAGGTTCGATTCCCCAGCACCACATATACAGAAAACAGCCAGAAGCGGTGCTGTGGCTCAAGCGGCAGAGTGCTAGCCTTGAGCGGGAAGAAGCCAGGGACAGTGCTCAGGCCCTGAGTCCAAGGCCCAGGACTGGCAAAAAAAAAAAAAAAGAAATGGCAAAATGGGACAATGTTTCTCACTAATATATTGGAAAGTTGAATGGATAAGTATTTCTAATTGTAATTCTTGCATTAAGGAAAAATTGTCATTTGAGTTCAAAGGTCTTCATGCCATGTAGTAACTTGGACTGAAGAAAAAAAAAAGAGGCCCTTTTGAAACAAGCAGCCCGTAGGCAAAGGGTGGCACCTGGTTTCAGAATGCCTGTGAGCTTTAGTTTTTCCAATGCAGATAAAAACTAAAGTGTTGGGTGAGTAAAAAGGTTTTGGAAATCAAGAATACATTTCTAGATAAGAAATTTGGAAGTAAACTGTCCTAAATAATTATTGCAAAGTGAGAAAAGGAGAATTATGGCTACCAAAATGTTTAATTGCCATTCCAGCTTCTTTATAGGCTTTTTGTAACAGTTTCCAGCAGGCCCACAGAGAAGCACAGGTGTTTCCTACAAGTTTGTCAAGATCTAATACTGGCCCTTAATAAGTTCCAGGTAAGAGCATGCTTAGAAACTACTTCTGTGTGGACCACCTTGTTGCTTTAATTGGAGTAAAGTGGCCTCTTGTAATACTCACTGATCTGAAATCTGTGGTTCGAAGCCAGCCCGGGCAGAGAAAGGTCCCTGTGAGAGACTTGTCTCTAAGCAGCCAGCAGAGTGCTGGGAACGGAGTTGTGTGGAGCTCAAAGTGGTAGGGTGCTAGTCTTGAGCTGGAGAGCTGGGGGACAGCTCTCAGGCCCTGAGTCCAAGTCCAGTGGAAAGTCACTCCTCCTGGGACAAAAGTGATGGAGCCTCCAGAGTCAGTAAGCCACTGCTTGGATGGCAGAAATGGTGTCAGATCCTAGAGTCACTCCTGTTTGGCCTTTCAAAAGTTAATCAAAGCCGGGAAGTCCTAGAAGAATAGTTCATAAGCATGCCTTTCTAATGCCCATGTCTGTATACTGGGCAGGAACTTGACAGTCATCTGTGATAGTAGTTAGTAAGGGTAAGTTTGCCAAATGAGAGGATAGTTTAAAATCCCAACCCCCGCATCTACTCAAAGCCTTGACTGGCAATAAATTTTAAGCTGGTACACCTGTTCAGGAAAGAAAGCTTGTAGACATGAGATTGTGTTCGTATTGATATCTGTTAAAGGCCTGCAAAGGTAATTTTTTTAGGTCATCAGAGATTAGTTTCCCAGCCAGTCAGGAAAAAGCTTTTACAAACTAGAATGTTAAAAGGCACAAATTTGTAAACCTGAAGTCATCTAACTGGGCTTCATATTAAAAGAGGGCAAGAGTTGGCTGTCAGATGCACATAAAGAGACTATGCTGAAAAATCCCTTTGCTTAAGTCAGCCAGACAAGTCAGAGTTCCTGGGAACAGCAGGCTTTTGCCGGCTGTGGATACCTGGGTTCGCTGAGATGGCCAAGCTTCTATATGAAGCCACCAAAACCTCCCAGAATTTCAATGGACTGAGCAGGTGCAAAAAGCCTTTGAGGCAATCTAGAAAAGCCTTCTGGAAGCCCCTTCCTTAGGCCTACTTGACATGAATACCAAGAGAGGGGGCTACTGACAGCCGAAGGAAAGGCCATTAGAAACAAGCAGGAAATTTTAAGCCTCATCCGGGCCCTATGGGAACCAGCAAAGATTGCCATTATGCACTGTCCAGGTCATCAAAAGGGAGTTGATTCGGTGACTAGAGGGAATAATCTGGCTGACCAGACAGCTAAGGAAGCAACCCTTCAGCCCAGAGAAGTATTGACTCTAGTATACCCAGAGCCACGAGATTTGCCTCCTGTGCCCCAGTATTCCCAAGAAGACTTGGAGTGGATAAAGAAAATTCCCATGGCCCACAAACCCCTGGACAGAGAAGGAAACAATGACTGATGGAAAACTTGTGAAGGGAAACTTATCTTGCCACAAGGGCTGGGTAAGGGGATCCTTAAGAGAATCCACCGAGCTTCTCACATGGGAACCCGAAGAATGCAGGACTTGCTCCGACATTCCAAAGTGAAAATTAGACAAGGACACCAACTTATTGAAAATATTGTTAAAAATTGTAAGGCCTGTCAGCTCACCAACGCCTCCAATCAACAAGTTACTAAAGAAGCTCACCTCCATGGGGATAGGCCAGACGTGTATTGGGAAGTACATTTCACAGAAATTAAACCTGTAAGATTTGGATAAAAATATTTGCTAGTTTTTGTAGACACCTTTTCAGGATGGGGTGAAGCTTATCCAACAAAGCATGAGGCCACGAATGCTGTGGCTAAGAGGATCCTGGAAGAAATCCTACCCAGGTATGGCTTCCCATCCACCATTGGATCGAACAATGGACAGGCCTTCATCTCAAAAGTAAGTCAGGGAATAGCCACTGCACTGGGGATGGATTGGAAATTGCATTGTGTGCTTATAGACCCCAGAGTTCAGAACAGGTAGAGAGAATGAATCGGACTCTAAAAGAGACCTTAACTAAATTGGCCTCAGAGACTCGTGCAAACTGGTTGTCACTCCTTCCTTTTGCTCTGCTTAGAGTAAGAAATTCTCCCTATCAGCTTGGCTTTACTACTTTTGAAATAATGTACGGGTACACCTCGCCCATTATCCCTAGCCTTCAGACTGAATTGCTTGCTGATTTGGATGATGCTGAATTTCTGTGTAAACTTGATTATTTGCAGCTCATGCACAAGAATATGTGGCCCCCAACTTAAGGCATTATATGATTCTGCTTCTGTCCCTACCCCCCATTTATTCAGACCAAGGGACTGGGTGTTCGTCTGGAGGCATAACCCCAAATCCTTAGAACCACGGTGGAAGGGACCCTACATAGTGCTACAGACTAAGGTAGACGGCATCTCCATGGGTCCATTGCTCCCACGCCAGGCCAGCTGACCCCTTTGTCCTGGATGACCACTACCGTGGTGGAACATGGGAGGTCTCCAAGTACCCAACTCAGTCGCTTCGCCTTCGCCTCAAGAAAAGAAAGTTAGATTGTATATTGTTATAATTTTCTTTTTGCCTTCTTTCCTTGCTACCCTGGCTAATGTTGACCTTAACCCTCACCAGCCTTTCCAATTATTTTGGCAGCTCACTCTAAAGTGGGGTGACCCCCTTATTTTAGCAACTAAGGAAGCCCCCTTAAGAACCTGGTGGCCAGACTTAGTAGTAGACTTATGTGATCTGGCCACAGGCAACTGCAATGTGCCAGATGACTTGGACCCGAAACTGAATAAGCGACTTCCTGAGTGTGTTGAGTAGGAGTCCTGTCCAGTTTGATGTGTGCAGTCCCTTGGTAAAGTAGACTAAGGTTATAGGTTCCTGGCTAGGTAAGGTCAATGCCCCTGAGTCAGCCTGAAGATTATCTTCACCCATCAGCCCCCCCTTTAAAACTGAGGGAACAGAGTTGTTTGTGGGAAGATGAGGCAGGATAAACTAGAGGCATGCAAAACAGAGGTACAGAGACTGTACTTGTAAGAAATGGTGACAGGCCCTTTGGTTACTACTTTGGGCCCTATTGGCCCATGCCTTATCTCTATATCATCCCCTAGACATGCAAGCCATTGAAATGCACAGAATGGAGCCATGATTGTCTCCCAAGGTACCAAAGAGATAAGGGAGAAATGAAGTGCCAGACTTTGAAGTCAGGCCCCACTTTATGACGCGAACCCCACTTCCCACGTGAACCTGAGATAAGCAGGCCCTGTGAGCAAACCCAGGACAAGCTTATTAGGGCCCAGTTGGTCAAGAACTCTAACCACTGGGAATGCTTAACTCTAACTGCCCCCAGAATGCCTTGAGCCCTGAGCCAATCAGATTTGTACCTGTGTCCTAAACTTGCTTGCTTGATCACCTGATTGTTGTAACTTTGTTTTTGCCTTTATAAGCTCTGTGTAATCGCAGCTCGAGGGCTTCCTCCTAACCTTCACTATGTCAGTGGGTAGGACGTGGCCCAAGTTGCATCTAGCTTGAATAAAGCCTTGCCTTGCTTTTGCATTTCGGAACATCTGAGTCTTGGTGGCCTTCTTGGTGGTCGTCTCGCGACTTGGCACATCACATAACAGTGCTATCTGTAATCTTAGATCAAGGTCAGCATTTGTCATATGGTGAGACTGTCTGAAAATAAAATCAAGGTGCTTACCTAACATGTACAGAATTCTGGGACTGATTTCCAACTTTGTAGATTTCTTAAACTTATGAATCCAATAAATCCAACATTGAATTATTCTTAGATACAACAAATGCATTATTTTTTGTTTGTTTTTAAAATATATTCTGGGACTTCGGGGAAGACAGTGGAGGAGCAGCAGAGCCCTAGCTGAGCTCCCTCCAACATCGCCATTTTCTCACACCATAGAAACTTTTACTCCTAGAAAGACAGCCAGAGTAAATTCTAACAGTACAGGGATTCTGGCCAGGAAGGAAAAATTGACTTTGCTCATCTGAAAACACAGATTTGAGCTCCAGGCGGTGTCCCACCGCCGCACCAGTGCCGGCACCAGCACAGCACCCGGCACAGCAACCCACACTCCGCGCGGCTAAAGCACACAGCGTAGACCAGGGAGGAATCCTCCAGATGGCGGCTGAGCACAGATGGGCTGAAATCGCAGAGAAAGCGTGAGTACCCCACGAAAGATATTCTCACTCCCGCCCACAGAGCAGCTTCTGGAAGGTAGCCCTTCCGCCACCGCCAGAGCAAAGGGCCATCTTTGACACTGGCATAGGGTCAGACTGGACTGGAACTAAAGCGGGCCTGGGGAAAGTGAGGACAAAGGAACCATCTTTGAAAAGGGCAAGAGGGACCGACCAGTGAGAGCCAGCTCCGCTCAGGAGAACGCACCCTGCCCAGGCAGGAGGCTTGTCCTGAGCCGCGGCTTAGCCAGAGGTGCCCCGCCCTACCCACTGGAATTTCTAAGTTTAAAGCAAAAGCGGCGAGCACCTACCAGTGGCACAGAAACATCAAGTGGGGGAACAAACAGTTCCTGAGACAGATAAATGGTTCCGTCACAGAGGAAGCCCAATTCCCAGCCCGAAATGGAGATGAATTCCATAGCCAGCTCCGTGAGGTGGCCAGGTAAACCAGGCCAGAGGTGCCCCACCCTGCTGAGTACACAGCCTATTCAAAGCCAGGCATTAAAGGCCGCAGCCCCACAGCAGGCAGAGGAGCCACGGTTACTGCGACTGCTCACGTCCCCATCTACAGAGGATGCCCAAGGCCTGCCTGCAAGCTGTGCAAACCACAGAGACCCAGGATTGCACCAACAGGGGAGAAGGGTCAGAACAGATCCATCCTCTGCAAACTGAAAGGAAGTCAAACAAGCCAATCAGGAAAATAGACTGCAGATCATCGTAAGGAAACCAGAGACTGGGGAAAGACCACCCAAACAAGGAGGACTCCTTTTTTTTTCTTTTCAAACTTTTTTTAACTTTTAAAAAAAATTTTTTTTTTAATTTTTTCACTTCTGAAACGTCATTGGTTTTTTTGTTTTCCATTTTTACCTGTTTGTTTTACCAAGTTTTTTTTTTTTTTTTTGGTTGTTCGTTTTTCTGTTTTTTTTTACTTTTTATATTTTATTTTATTTTTTTAAAATAATTTTTCTCTGTTTTGTGCATCTGTCTTCCAGTATTTTTTCTTTATTTCTCTCTTTGCATTCTCTTTCTTTAAAAATTACTTTCCTATGAAACACCTCCACTCTTTTCTGCTAACTCTCCATTGTCTATCATTTTAACCTTGTTCTTTCTACTGATTCTACTCTCCACATTTCCATGTCACTGAAACTAAACCAAAATCATCACCCCCGCCACCAATACATTTTACTCTATTCTCTTTACTACCTCTCACTTTCCCTCCTGACTTACTGCCAGCACCTCCAGATTCCATTGACTCCTGGTTATTGGATAGAGGGTATCCCTGCTTAATCGGAGTGAATCAAAGGGGTTCAAAGAGAAAGCCAGTCCAAAGAGAACTTAATATAAGAACAAGAATTGCTCATAGGGTTGTAACAGTAAATAAGTAACTACTGAAAACAGGGCCCAGGATCAGCTGTTATATTGAAATTGTATTCTTTAGGAACACCAAATCTAATTTTATAGACAGGTATACAAAGTATCTATATATAATTGTGAACTTATAAGATTTACACAACAGTGCTGGGTAAGGGCTGCTTTGGGTTTTAAACGGTGCTCACAGTTGCTTGTAGATTGGCATTCCCAATCCAAATGGACAGAAGAAACACAAGAAAGATGGCAAACAATGGAGTCTTTTCTCCCACTCAAAACAAGCAGGAAGCAGAACAGTCAATCAAAGACTTAGAAGAGAACCCTCAAAATGCTCTACAAAGTCTACTGATAAACATGTTAAATGAAAAATTTGAATCAATACAGCAATCCTTCCATAAAGTAATAGATGATTTCATGGCCTCAACAAATAGAAAGATAAATGAACGTCAAGAATCAAATGAAAAGATAGCTACCCAGGTAAAAGATTTGAGAGACAGCACTCAAAACCAAAGTAATGAAGTAAAGAAGTCAATCCAAGACCTAAGAGATGACATAGAAATCATCAGGAAAGACTAGTCAGAAGGCAAAGAGATTGGAAATCAAATAGCTAGCCTACAGTCCCAACTAACTGAAGCAGAGGATTGAATCTCAGGAACTGAAGATTCCCTAGAATCTATGGAGAAAGATAAAAAATCAATAGAAATCCAGCCCAAACAACAGAACAGATTGCTACAGGAGATTCAAGACACAATTAGAAAGCCCAATTTAAGGTTAATAGGTATTTGGAAAACTTGGAGAAAGAATTTAATGGGATAGGCAACCTATTTAACAGAATATTAGCTGAGAACTTCCCAAATATCCAGAAGGAAAGGCCTACACAGATACGAGAAGCATTTAGAACCCCAAACCGACCAGACCAGAATAGAACATCCCACTGACACATTGTGATCAAAACAGGATCAGTAGAGTACAAGGAAAGAATCCTTAAAGCTGTTAGGGAGAAAAAAAAACAATCACATATAAAGGAAAAGCAATCAGAATTACCCCAGACTTCTCAGCAGAGACCATGAAAGCAAGGAGAGCCTGGAACGAAGTATACCAAACACTACCAACCAATAATACTGTACCCAGCTAAATTCTCATTCATAGCCAAAGGTCAAATAAAAGTCTTCCACAGTAAGTTAAAACTGAAACAATATATCTCCACCAAACCAGCTTTACAGAAAATCCTCAAAGATGTACTATACAGGGAAAATAATCAAGATCCCAATACAGACAGAGAAATGAACCCTAAATAGTAAACATCAGATCAAGAAATGGGAAGATACAGCTTTTAACAAGATAGTGATAATGAAAGGAACAAACGATCACCTCTCAACATTAATGGACTTAATTCTCCAATCAAACAACCTAAACTCATAAGTTGGATCAAATTCAAGGTCCATCTTTCTGCTGCCTCCAAGAGACACATCTATCCAGCAAAAGTAAACATCTTCTAAAAGTGAAAGGCTGGAATCAAATATATCAAGCAAATGGCCCCCAAAAGCAGGCTGTAGTTGCAATCCTAGTATCAGACAAAATTGACTTCAAATTAAAAAAGGTAAGAAGAGACAAAGAAGGTTACTACATACTAGTAAAAGGATCTCTCCTACAGGAAGTTATAACCATTCTAAATATCTACACACCAAATGCAGAAGCACCCAACTTCATCAAACAAACACTACTGACTCTAAAAACACTCATAGACCCAAACACATTGATAGTTGGGGACTTTAACACTCCACTATTACCTCTGGACAGATCAACATTCCAAAAACTGAACAAAGAAATCACAGAACTAAATAACTGCCTAGACCAACTAGACTTAACCGACATCTACAGAATATTTCACCCAGCAACAACAGAATACACATTCTTCTCCGCAGCACATGGAACATTCTCCAAAATAGATCACATCTTAGGGCACAAAGAAAATCTGTACAAATTCAGAAGTATCAAAACCATTCCCTGCATTCTCTCAGACCACAATGGAATAAAATTAGAACTCAACTCACACAGCCACTGCAGAAAATCCTACAATTCATGGAGACTAAACAACACATTCTGAACCATCAGTGAGACATTGAAGAAATTAAAATGGAAATTTAAATGTTTATGGAATTCAACCAAGATGAGGACACAAAGTACCAGCTCCTTTGGGACACAGCAAAGGCAGTACTCACAGGAAAATTTATATCTCTGAGTGCATACACCAACAAACTGGAGAAACAGTAACTCAATAATTTAAGGAAGCACCATAATTTCCTTGAAAGAGAACAACAAGCCAAACCCCAAGTCAATAGACGAAAGCAAATAATTAAAATCTAATCAGAATTAAATCAATTAGAGACAAAAGAATCAACAAAACAAAGAGTTGGTTCTTTGAAAAAAAATCAACAAGATAGACAGACCCCTGACAAACCTGACCAAAAAACGAAGGCAGCACACTCAAATAAACAAGATAAGAGATGAAACAGGTAACATCACCACAGAAATAACCGAAATTCAGAAAATAATAAGGGACTATTTTGCCAACCTTTATGCCAACAAATTCGAGAACTTGGAAGAAATGGATGATATCCTAGAAAAAATTCATATCCCCCAATTCAACCATGAAGATTTAAACCTTCTAAACACACCCATATCCAGCATTGAAATTGAAACTGCAATAAATGATCTCCCGTCCAAGAAAAGCCCAGGTCCAGACAGATTCATTGCAGAATTCTACAAGGCCTTCAAAGCAGAACTCACACCAATATTTCTCAAACTCTTCAATGAAATTGAAAGAGAACGTTCACTACCAGACACATTCTATGAAGCCAGTATAACCCTCATCCCAAAACCAGGCAGGGACTCATCACAGAAAGAGGACTATAGACCTATTTCCCTGATGAACATAGACGCAAAATTCTCAATAAAATTCTGGCCAATCGACTTCAACAGGTCATCAAAAAAATCATACACCACAATCAAACTGGATCCAGCCCAGGGATACAAAATTGGTTTAATATATGCAAGTCAATTAATGTAATCCAACACATCAACAGGAGCAAGGTAAAGAACCACATGCTTTCATCTCTGGATGGGGAAAAAGCATTCGACAAAATCCAGCACCCATTTATGCTAAAAGCCCTGGAAAAACTGGGATTCCACGGAACATATTTAAAATGGAATATTTTATGGTTGTGAATATGGATGTGAAGTGAAAATATTAGCCTTAACTTTAAAATTTGGGCATTTGATAGTGTTCATTTTAATATTGGTGAATTAGTCACCAATACATTTTATAAAAAGCACTTGGTTCAAAATGGTACGTGAATATCTACATGCATGCTGCTAAACTAGAACTTTAATTTTTCTCCCAATAACTTTTATAAGTCCCATTTATAAACTCACTTGTAAAAATAACAGGTCCAAGTTACAGTGATATGTGTATATTATTTAAAAAATGTACTGGTGTGATACCTTGCCTAAATGATCATTCAAATACAGTACATTACCGTAGAAGCTAAATCAACATTTATAATTAAGCAAGAATTACAAAATTAGGAATAACTGACATTGTAAGATATGTTAATAAATCCTACTGTCATTTAGTTTGTGAAAGATCCTTAAAATGTTTATATGTTTTTCTCTTTTTTTGTCCTTTAAGATATTGACAGTAGTAAATGTGAGTGAACAGAGCCTAAAAGAGAAAAAACAACATAGCTAGTGGAGTATAAAGGGTTTTGCTTTAAAAAAAAAATTCCTGAATATAATCAACGCAGTTTATGACAAACCAACACTTAGCATAACTCTAAATGGTGAAAAACTAAAACCATTCCCTTTTAAATCACGAATAAGGCAGGGGTATCCACTCTCTCCCCTGCACTTCAGCATAGTACTAGAATTCCTAGCCAGAGCAGTTAGGCAAAAAGAAAACAGAAAGGGGATCCAAATAGGAAAAGATGAAGTTCAACTTTCTCTCTTCGCAGATGACATAATCCTATACCTAAATAACCCCATAGACTCTACCCCCAAGCTTCTAGAGCTGATCCAAAACTTTGGCAAAGTTGCAGGATATAAAATACACCCTCAAAAATAAACGGCCTTTTTCTATGCTAACAACCCGAAGACCGAGGCTGAAATCAGAAAGAAACTCCTCTTGCAATAGCCCCCCAAAACATAAAATACCTAGGACTAACCTTAACCAAAGAAGTAAAAGACCTCTCAGAAATGAAATTAAGTCAGAACTAAGGAAATGGAAAAACCTCCCATGCTCCTGGATTGGGAGGATTAATATAATCAAAATGGCAACATTGCCAAAGGCTATCTACAAGTTCAATGCAATACCCATTTATATCCCAACACCATTTTTTAATGAAATAGAGGAAGCAATCCAGAAATTCATATGGAACAATAAAAGACCTAGAATAGCAAAAACAATCCTAAGTGGAAAGAACAGTGCTGGAGGAATTGCAATACCCAACTTCAAGCTGTATTATATAGCTATAATAATAAAAACAGATTTGTATTGGCACCGCAACAGGCCTGGAGACCAATGGAACAGAATTGAAGACCCAGAAATGAGCCCACAGAACTACGCCTACTTAATCTTTCATAAAGGAGCTAAAACAAGAGTCTGGAAGAAAGACAGCCTCTTTAACAAATGGTGCTGGCAAAACTGGTTCAACACATGCAACAAACTGAAACTAGATCCTTATATATCACCCTGCACTGAAATCAATTCCAAATGGATTAAAGACCTCGAAATCAAAACAGACACCCTGAAAACACTAAAGGAAGGAGTAGGAGAAACACTTGGGCTCCTTGGCACTGAACGGAACTTCCTCAACAAAGACCCAAAAAGGCTACAAATCAAAAGAAAGTTGGACAAATGGGACTGCATCAAATTGCAGAGCTTCTGCACACCAAAGGACATAGCTCGCAAGATAAACACAAAGCCCACAGACTGGGAGAAGATCTTTACCGGCCATTCAACGGACAAGGCCTCATATCTAAAATATATGAAGAACTAAAAAAATTACCTTCCTCCAAAACAAATCTGCAAAGAACCAATAGCCCCTCATCAAGTGGGCTAAAGACTTACAAAGAGACTTCTCTGATGAGGAAATGAGAATGGCCAAGAGACATATGAAAAAGTGCTCTACATTACTGTCCATAAAAGAAATGCAAAACCAAACATCATTGAGATTCCATCTCACCCCAGTAAGAATGTCATATATCAAGAAAACTAACAATAACTGTTGTTGGAGGGGATGTGGCCAAAAGGGAACCCTACTTCACTGTTGGTGGGAATGTAAACTGGTTCATCCACTCTGGCAAGCAGTATGGAGTTTTCTCAGAAGGCTAAATATAGAACTCCCCTATGACCCAGCAGCCCCACTTTTGGGTATCTATCAAAAAAAAAAAAAAAAAAAAAAAAACACAAACAAAATTACAGTAAAGCCACCAGCACAACAATGTTCATCGCAGCACAATTTGTCATAGCTAGAATCTGGAACCAACCCAGATGCCCCTCAGTAGACGAATGGATCAGGAAAATGTGGTACATATACACAATGGAATTTTATGCCTCTATCAGAAAGAATGACATTTCCCCATTTGTACGGAAATGGAAGGACTTGGAAAACTCTATACTAAGTGAAGTGAGCCAGACCCAAAGAAACATGGACTATATGGTCTCCCTTATTGGGAATAATTAGCACAGGTTTAGGCAAGTCACAGCAGAGGATTACAAGAGCCCAATAGCTATACCCTTATGATCACATAAGATGATGCTAAGTGAAATAAACTCCATGTTATGGAAACGATTTTTATATCACAGTTGTAACTACTTTCAACGTCCCATGCATATCTGTAGCTTCTACTATTGGTGATGTTCTTGTATCACCTTCTTGTGATTGTATCTACACTATCTCTGTAATCTTTTCTGAGTATATTGGAAACTGTGTATACTGGTATTAGAACTAGGAAATTAAAAAGGAATACCAAAATCGAGAGACACAGGGTAAACAAAGACAAACAACTACAAAAGCAATACTTGCAAAACTGTTTGGTGTAAGTGAACTGAACAACTCATGTGGGGGGCGGGAAGGGAAAGCAGGGGGGAGGGGGAATGAGGGATGAGGTAACAAAGAGTACAAGAAATGTATCCAATGCCTAACATATGAAATTGTAACCTCTCTGTACATCAGTTTGATAATAAAAATTTGAAAAAAAATATTCTGGTTATTATTATTAAGGTATTATACCAAGTGATTACAAATGAATGCATTTCTTTTTGTATAATGTTACCTCTTTCTTTTTTCTAGTTTCCTCCTCCTGTTCCTGCCCACAAATTGCTTAATTGATTTTTCACATAGTATATACTAAATACCATGATTATACTTGTTTTTGTTCCTCCTTCTATTACTGTACCCTCTCTTTGACCCCCTTTCAAATGTATTTTAATAAATTAATATAAGTATCAGTAACAGAAGGCCCTTGATAAGTTTTTAAACTTTTTACTCAATTTTAACATTTAACTACTTTTTTTTAACACCTAAATTTAGTGGTATAAATTAATTCTGGAGGAATAATTCCATGGTTCTGTGAGCTCAGAATGACCATAAGGCATTCAGAAAATACGTTCATATTCCAAAGTGCATTAATTAATGCTTTTGACGACTTTGTCCAGTTAAGGATCCTCAGAGACAGATATCTCAATTTCAAATCCAATTAAAATGATACCCATTGCTAAATTAACCTATGTACACTCAAATCTTGGTATAAAATGACATGGTCTCAAGACACTGATTAATTAATACAACATGGAAAAATATGTCATGAAAATTATGAATCCACACATTCTGGTGGTATATCTCAAAGGTCTTCAAGTTTCTTATGGAAGTATTATATACTACATCAATTCCTCTTTACTTCATTTAAAAGATAACACTGAAAAATATTTCACCAGATGCTTGTTTAAATGCAGTGAAAAATGTTCTTTCCAAAGCATATGGTGATATAATTAGGTGTCTCTGAATATAGCAAGGTTGAAAAAAGAACTAAATTAAAGCAATTTGCTGCACGGGTGTATGTATATCAGTAACTTCTCTGGGTTATTATTGTTTTAATAAAGAAAAACAGAAGCACTCAAGAGTGAGACACATCTGCTGTCAACCATCCTTCCTAGCTAGAGTGGGTGGCTTCTAGCCAGCTCCTCCTTTCCTTTCTCTGTGTGAACCTATGTGACTCATGCTCCTCGCCTTTCACACCGAGGCTTCTGGCAGCATTCCAGCCTTGCTGATCATCGGGGAATGTTCTGTTGTAGGGAATTTAGCCACTGTGCTTCATGCTACCCCATGGCTTGATCTCCCACTGATGGGGAAAGGCCTCCTGTCTCTTTTCTTCAACACAGAGTTTTTGTTAATAGGTCGCTTCCTGTTTTGGAGTACTCAATCTTTGAATAAAGGAAAAACTTTGAAAATCAATTTTATATGACATAATCATAAGCACATTGCTTTTAATGGATGTTTAAATTTGAGCATCAATGTACTGACATGCTTATGATGCTATCTGCCTGTAACCTGATGCCATCTTGGGCTATACAAAGGGAAAAATAAAGCAAAACAAAATTAAAATGATGTGTTGAAATCTGGGAAGCAAGCATGGATGGGCTTAGATGGTTGGTCTTCAGATTAAAACTTCCCCTCCTCCATTTTCCCAACTCATTACAATGTTTACTCACTGATAGATTGAAGATGGCAGGCCTTGCCATGATGCAAATAAGTTCATGAGTATTCTTTAATAACACAATGCTTTGACTCGGGATATTAGTGCTTTGTATTCCACTGATAACCACAGTCTTGATTTCTTTTTTTTTTTTTTTTTGCCAGTCCTGGGCCTTGGACTCAGGGCCTGAGCACTGTCCCTGGCTTCTTCTCGCTCAAGGCTAGCACTCTGCCGCTTGAGCCACAGCACCGCTTCTGGCGGTTTTCTGTATATGTGGTGCTGGGGAATCGAACCTAGGGCCTCGTGTATCCGAGGCAGGCACTCTTGCCACTAGGCTATATCCCCAGCCCATTGATTTCTTTTATTTATTTTCTTTAATGTACCTTGTTGGAATGAACAATATGTGTTTATCTTAGGCATGCTATGTTATTTAAATGAATTACTAACTGATATGATAAACTTAACTAATTATAAATATTATTTTGTATTATTTAAAGAGAGTATTCTTTTTTAAATAAATTTTTATTATCAAACTGAATTACAGAGAGGTTACAGTTTCATACATTAGGCATTGGGTACATTTCTTGTACTGTTACCTTGTCCCTCATTCCCCCTCCCCCTCCCTTTTTCCCTTCCCTTTCTCTTCCCACCCACGAGATGTTCAGTTGCTCAGTTCATTTTCATCATACAGTTTGTACGTATTGCTTTTGTAGTTGTCTTTTTTTTTACCCTGTGTCTCTCGATTTTGATATTCCCTTCCAATTTAGTGGTTCTAATACCAGTATACACGGTATCAAATATACTCAGAAAAGATACAGAGATAGTGTAGGTACAACCACAGGAAGGTGATACAGGAATATCATCAATAATAGAGGCTACAGTTACATATGGCACATTGAAAGTATTTACAACTGTGATATAACAATCATTTCCATAACATGGAGTTCATTTCCCTTAGCATTATCTTACGTGTTCATAAGGGTTTAGCTATTGGGCTCCTGTGATCCTCTGCTCTGACTGCTTAAACCTGTGCTAATTATTCCCTATAAAGGAGACCATATAGTCCATGTTTCTTTGGGTCTGGCTCACTTCACTTAGTATAACTTTTTCCAAGTCCTTCCATTTCCTTAGAAATGGGCCAATGTCATTTTTTCTGATAGAGGCATAGAATTCCATTGTGTATATGTACCACATTTTCCTGATCCACTCATCTACTGAGGGGCATCTGGGATGGTTCCAGATTCTAGCTATGACAAATTGTGCTGCAATGAACATTGTTGTCCTGGTGGCTTTAGTGTGATTATGTTTGTGATCTTTTGGATAGATACCCAAAAGTGGGGCTGCTGGGTCATAGGGGAGTTCTATATTTAGCCTTCTGAGGAATCTTCATACCGCTTGCCAGAGTGGCTGAACCATTTTACATTCCCATCAACAATGAAATAGTGTTGCTAAAGAGAGTATTCTTGATTTTACCTCACAAGTAACTATCAGCAAACAAATATGGCTTGTAAAGTGACATGGGTAGGGGACTGATGCTACTGGGTGTGACGACTCAGGGCCTTCTCTGGACTGTTTGCCTGCAATTGATGAATACTGAAGGAATGAATCATTTTCTCTAGCTTTCCCAGCACAACTGCTTTCTAGTTATCATGTTTTGTTTTCAACTTTTTAAAAGTAGAGTACTGGCTCCTGAGAGGAAATAACATAGTTGCCCAATTCTGTTCCCCAGTGCAGTGGTTTGCAAATTTTAATGTGTGTCATGTTCACCTGATAGATTGTTGAAGTACAGAGTGGTTGGCAGAGGGTCTCAATTGCTGGAGAACCTCTTAGCAAATACAAAGCCCTGACTTCAACCATGAGTATCACCATCAGCAACAAACAATATCAATGACAACAACAGCAAAAATACATATCACTGGGCTCCATCATGTGGTCAAAGTACACTACTCATATGTATGGAACTATCATACGGAGACATTTCTTTGTAGAATTAATATGTAATAATAAAAATAGAACATATATCTTGGGATACATTTAAGTTGGAAGTTGTTACCATTTGGCATTTTATCTCTGTAAGATTATGAGCTCTTCTGTTAAGTAAGTCCGAGCCATGCAGATTTTTACTGAATCCTAATTTCTTGTTTATTTAGTGGTCTCACCTTGCAGTCTTACTTTGCCTATGTCAATTAAACAGTGAGCCTTAGTTTCCTCAGACGAAGTAGAAAGACAATACTTTCTGTAGGTATTGTCATGTGCTAACATTAAGGCATTCGGTATAAAACCTTAGAAAACGTAGGTTTCAGTGGTTGGTAGCCAATATTGTTGGTAGAAATAACATTAATAAAAAGACTAAATTTTTGAAAATGGTCTATAAATGAAATGAATTTTTTTTTAGGTTACGTTGAAGAAGTTCAGATCTGGAAGAGCTCTCCAGGGAACCTTCATTCTCTCATTACTTAGAATTTCATTAATTGAATATGTACTATGCTTACCCTCCATTCCATGGCCTTTGATTATAATGTTCAACAAGAAATGTACAGTTCCTCATGTAACTGTAACACCCCTGACATCAGCCAGGCCAGTGATCCATTTCCAGATCCCTTTGAAAGTTATACATTTATTTCAACATTTATTGAAATCTGCATCTCTCTTAACTGTTCACTGACTCATTATGACTCATTATATATTCATCTAGAAAGCAAGATACAGCTCATGCTGTCAGTGTGTGTCAGTTATAAGTAAATTTCCTCTAAGTACTAGGAAATAAAGTTAAGGCAAATACACATTTTCCAGAGTTACATAGTCCCAAAGAGATCCAAGGCCTATAGAAGTGATCCATTTTTTTGGCTCCATTAATCCAGGGCATTATTTGGTTGAGTATTGGCTGCAAAGCATTTTGATGGTGGAAATATACTCACCAGCTAAACTAGATTATGTTGTTTGTGGAACAAAATGAGTACATGGTAGGTTTGTGAATGTAGCTTTATTTGGAGGTGGCATCTTGGCCAATGTAACCAAGTTAAGATGAAGGTCAAAGAAGAGGGAGTATATGATACAGGTATAAACAGGATGGTGTACAAAAATAGGAGCAGAAATATGAGTGGTTCATCTGCAATGCAACCCCAAGGGTGACAGACAATTTTTCCTCTAGAGCTTTCAGAGAGAGCAGAGCCCCAGTGGTTCCTTAACCTTACACTTCTATTCTCTAGAACACTAAGACAGGTTGTTCTTGCTGAAAACCATTCAAGTGTGTTGATCATTTTATCATCTCAATCTCAGAAAATGAAAACATTTGGATTTAGAGGTGATATATTCACCTTTACTTTTTCTTAATTTTATTTCATTTTATTCCTTTGGAGGTACTAGGTAAATGATTCAGTACAGAGGATTCAAAGTCTCCAGCTAGATAGGCAAGCACTCTTCCACTTGAGCCATGCCTCCGGTCCTTTTGTTTTCAGTTTTGGTCTCATGCTGACGTTGTCTAGGTCTTCCCTAGTTGAGACCTTCCTACTTTTACTTCCTGAGTAGGCATAATTACAGGTGTGCATTACTCCATCTGATATTAATGGACAGCTTTCATTGCAATTTCTTATGTCACAATTTTTAATAGTTGTCATGTGTTTCAAAATTATTTTCTCTCCGTCTTTCACAGAGGACTTTTACATCCTTATCTTAACAGATAACAATTCCAAACTAGTAACATTGTTTTATGGACTATTCAACCTGGTTGGTCACATGGCATCCTTGAATCATGGGAATCTTGCCTTGATGTTTTCAACTGTAGGGATGGGTGGAAGAACAAAACTTCCTCGAATATATTTTATAATGCTTTATATGAAAGAAGAAAACAATCACCTTAAAGAACTTTCATGTAGGGAGAGAAAGATGGCGCCAACACAGTAGGGAGGCATCCCGACTCGCTCCAACTGAATAGCGAGCTGGGAACTCCAATACCCAACACCCCATCAAGAACCCAGCAAAACCAGCAGGCAGAAGCAGTGGAGAAATGCAGGAAAACACAAAGGAGTAAAAAAGTAGAGCCAAAAACCTACACGGAGCCGGAGAATCTCCAGGGCACCCTCCCCCCACCAGCCGACCCTGGCCCGAAAAAGGCCAGGCTGGGAAAGGGGAACCCGGCGATCGGCAAACAGGCTGCCGGGAGCACAGAATCCAAACAGCGGGAGACCCCACAGTCACTAGGGAGGGTGCGGACCAAGACATACGATGACGGCGATGAGAAGTTCGGGTCCACACCGGGTTCGGATGGAAGGTGGCTGGGGAACCCAGCACAGCAGAAGGGGGGAACTGGGGATGCCACCACGACATGGTGCCACCCCCTGAAGGACCAACGGCTGTGCGGGACACACACACAAAATCCAGGATCAGTGAGTCCCCCATTACCCCCTCACCCAACGGGAGACCAGCTATCAGAGACCCAAGCCCTACAAAGAAGCTAGATCTCCCCCCTCCCCCTCCCCACCCCGAGGGAACAAAGAACCCCCAAATCAGGTGGGAAGCTCCCATCAGGTGCTGGGAAGTCAGTTTAGCAGGGGAGGGGCGGAGCAGCCCCAAGGCCACACAGAATCCTGAATGGGCCAAATCAGCCCTGCCCCCTTCCCAACAGGGACCGGGGAAAGGCTGGCAGTGCAAGCCCCACCCGAGGCGCCTGGACCTCACGGACTCTTACAACTAAAATCACAGGCGCTGGTTGGAAATACCAGCACAGCAGGGACACCTGGGCCTGATCACGCCCCACCCCCCTTGCAGCTGAGGCTAGGTCTGAGGGCACTAACCCGTGCCCAGTCAATCCCACTGGGCCCCACACATACCGCCCCGACAACAGACTCGAGGGAGGGCGCAAACACAACCCAACAAACCAGGGCTCGCTCTGGGAAGCGTACCCCGCTAAAGTGGACGGGGCCACAGCGCCAGCGCCTGTTGTAGCAGGTGCACAGCACACAGGTGGGTGGGGCCACAGCGGCAGCACCTACTCTGGTAGATGCACCTACACAGGAGGGAGGGCAGAGCTACAAACCAAACCTGAGAAGCCATCCACAGATCTCCAGATGCACAAATCACAAAGAAACATAACACAGTTCATCAAAGAGCAAGCCAACTTACCAGCTCCAAAAAGCAGCACGACTGAAGAGGAGAGGGAGAATGAAAAAGCAAATGAGGCCATGTTAACAGGAATGATGGAAAGCATCAGAAATGAAATCAGAAAACAATTCCAGGAGTTTAGAGCGGAAATCTGGAAGGACACCCAGGAAGCCAAGAAAGAAGTGGAAGCAAAAATGGATACAATGCAAGCCTCCTTTAAAGAAATGGAAGCAAAAATGGATACAATGCAAGCCTCCTTTAAAGAAAACCTAAACATCCTGAGAATTGAAATGCATGAAAAAATAGATTTAAAATACAACTCTTTAAAGGAAGAAATTTCCACGATCAGAGCTGTTCTGACAACCATAAATAGTTCTCTGACATCCATGAACTCCGCAATTGAAACCATAACACAAAGAGTTGACCATATGGAATCCAGAATCTCTCACCTGGACGATGAAGCAGCCGATAACAACCAGAAAATGACTACACTCCAAGAAATGGTGAAGCTTCAGGGCAGACTAAACCAGGAACTAATGGACAAAGACAAGAGATATAATCTGCGCATAATTGGAATAGAAGAAGGAACTGAATACAAGAGCAGAGGGCTTAAACAAGTTCTCAATAAAGTTATTCCAGAAAACTTCCCCAATCTCACAGGGGACCCCATCCAGGTAACCGAAGCTTATAGGACAACTGGCAGGCCAGACCCCAGAAAAGCCACCCCAAGGCACAAAATATTCAAGACTTCAGACCTCAAGATTAAAGAGCAAATTCTGAATTCATCCAAAGCGAGGAAAGAAATTTTCTACAATGGGAAGAGGATTTGAATAACAGCTGACCTATCCACGCAAACTTACCAAGCACGAAGTGAGTGGAAGAACACCATCCAAGTAATTCAGGCTAAAAATATGCAACCTCAGATCAAATATCCAGTGAAATTGGAGTTCACATTCGAAGGGAAAACCAGATCTTTCCACACCAAAGAGGAGCTAAAGGAGTATGTGAATAAAAAACCAGCCCTACAGCGAATTCTATGAGGGGAATCCCACCGAACAGAAACCGTACAGGACACACAGACAGAAACAGAAAGAAACTACAATAGCCAGAACCCAACAGAAAGAGCAGCTCACTAAAGACAAGAAAAAAAAAAAAAAGAGGAAAAATAGCCCAGCAAGAAAATGGAAGGAGAAAAAACACTCTTATCATTGATCTCTTTGAATATAAATGGTTTAAACTCTCTGATAAAAAGGAGCAGACTGGAAGAATGGATCCGCAAACAAAAAGTTGACATCTGTTTTCTACAAGAGACCCACCTTACAGCAAGGGACAAAAACAAGCTCCGAATGAAAGGATGGAGCAAGATTTTCCAAGCAAACGCACCTACCAAAATGGCAGAAGTAGCCATCCTGATCTCAGACAAGCTGAACTTCTCATTAAAAGCAACTCAAAAAGACAAAGAAGGCCACTATACTTTAATACAAGGAAAAATCCAGAATCAAGACATCACAGTGATAAATGTATACTCACCGAACAAAAGAAGCCCTACATATGTCAAGCAAATTCTCTCAGAACTACAAAACAAGATAGATGCAAACACAATCATAGTGGGCGACTTTAATACCCCACTCTCTCCAAGAGATAGATCCAACACCCAGAGGATCAGCAAGGGAGCTGAGGACCTAAGTAACACCATATCCCAAATGGATCTGACAGACCTATATAGAATCTTCCACCCTAAAGTGACCCAATACACCTTCTTTTCAGCAGCCCATAGATCATATTCCAAAATAGACCATGTCATAGCCCAAACAAAGAACCTCAGCAAATACAAAAGTATTGACGTCATCCCATGTATTATATCTGATCACAGTGGATTAAAGGTAATCCTCAACAGCAAAGGATACCAGAGAGGCTATACACACTCTTGGAGGCTAAACCCCACACTGCTATCCAACACTTGGGCCACAGACCAAATTAATGATGAAATCAACGAATTCATCAGCCACAATGACAATGAAAACACATCACATAGAAACCTATGGGACACAGCTAAGGCAGTACTGAGGGGCAAGATCATTGCCCTCAGCACTCACATTAAAAGAATGGTAGCTGAGCAGGTGAATAACCTCACAATGAAACTAAAACATCTGGAGAAACAAGAAATGATAGAATCTAAACTGACTAGGAGGAGAGAGATCACAAAGATTAAAGAAGAGATAAATCTGATTGAAAATAGAAAGACCATTCAACAAATAAATAAGACTAAAAGCTGGTTCTTTGAGAAAATAAATAAAATTGACAGACCCCTCGCAAGACTTACAAAAAAAAAGAAGAGAAGAGACTCATATACGTAAAATCAAGGACTCCACCAGAAAAATTACAACAAGTACACACGATATTCAAACAATCATAAGGAGCCATTTCCAAAACCTCTACTCAGCGAAAAACAATAATTTTACAGAAATGAATCAATTCTTAGAGAAGTACAAACTGCCCAAACTGAACCAAGAAGAAATAAATCAACTAAATAAACCAATAACTTACAGTGAGATACAGGAGGTAATTACGAACCTCCCAACAAGGAAAAGCCCAGGCCCAGATGGATTCACCAACGAATTCTACAAAACCTTTAGTGATGAGGTAATACCAATACTCCTCAAACTCTTCTGCAAAGTAGGAACAGAGGGAGAAATCCCAAACTCATTCTACGAAGCTAATATCATACTCATTCCCAAACCAGGCAAAGACCCAACAAAAAAAGAGAACTACAGACCAATATCACTAATGAACACAGGCGCAAAGCACCTCAATAAAATATTAGCTAACAGGATCCAGAAACTGATCAAGAAAATCATACATCATGACCAAGTAGGCTTCATCCCACAGTCACAAGGATGGTTCAACATCCGTAAATCAATTAACGTAATTCACCACATAAACAGATCTAAAATTAAGAATTACATTGTTATCTCAGTCGATGCCCAAAAAGCCTTTGACAAAATACAACATCCATACCTATTAAAAGCTTTGGAGAGAACAGGAATAGATGGAACATTCCTCAAAACAATAAAAGCCATATACAACAGATCAACTGCTAATATCATATTAAATGGAGAGAAACTTAAATCATTCCCCCTAAACTCAAGAACAAGACAAGGATGCCCACTCTCCCCACTTCTGTTCAACATAGTGCTGGAATCCCTAGCCATAGCAATAAGGCAAGAGGAGGACATCAAAGGGATCAACATCGGCAAGGAAGAAATCAAGTAATCCCTATTCGCAGACGACATGATCTTATATCTGAAGGACCCAAAAAACTCAGTACCCAAACTCCTACACCTAATAAACCAATTTGGCAAAGTAGCAGGATACAAAATCAATCCACAAAACTCAGCAGCTTTTCTGTACACCAGCAATATACAAACAGAAAAGGAAATTATTGAAACAATTCCATTTACAGTAGCAAAAGAAAGAATAAAGTACCTAGGGATCAACTTAACCAAGGATGTGACAGACCTATTTAATGAAAACTATAAAAATCTAATAAGGTAAAGCAAAGAAGACATAAGGAGATGGAAAGACCTCCCATGCTCATGGGTAGGCAGAATCAATATAGTGAAAATGGCCATATTGCCCAAATTGTTATACAAATTCAATGCAATCCCCATCAAGATCCCAGCTACAATCTTCACTGAAATAGAGAACAGCAAAAAGACCTAGAATAGCCAAAGCAATTCTAGGCAAAAAAAGCAGTGCAGGAGGTATCACTTCAAGCTCTACTACAAGGCCATCATAACAAAACCAGCATGGTATTGGTATAAAAACAGATTGGAAGACCAATGGATTAGAATTGAAGATCCAGAAATAAAACTGCACCCTTACAGCCAACTGATATTCGACAAAGGAGCTAAAGACATACAATGGAATAAACATTGCCTCTTCAACTACTGGTGCTGGGAGAACTGGGCAGCCATATGCAGAAAACTCAAAGTAGACCCAAGCCTATCACCATGCACCACGATCAATTCAAAATGGATCAAGGACCTCAATATCAGACCTGAATCCTTGAAACTACTGAAGGACAGAGTAGGAAAGACACTAGAACTTATAGGCACAGGAAGGAACTTTCTGAATATAGTCCCAGAGGCAAAACAAATAGGGGAAAGACTCGGCAAATGGGACTACTACAAATTAAAAAGTTTCTGCACATCTAAGGACATAGCCACCAAAATTGAAAGACATCCAACAATATGGGAAAGGATATTTACCAGCACAGCAACAGACAAAGGCCTGATAACTGTCATCTACAGAGAACTTAAAAAACTAAGCCCCTCCAAGCCCAATAAACCTATTAGGAAATGGGCAAAGGAGCTAAAGAGAGACTTCAAAGAGAAGATATAAAAATGGTAAAGAAACACATGAGGAAATGCTCAACATCCTTGGTAGTAAAGGAAATGTAAATAAAAACAACCCTGAGATACCACCTCACCCCTGTTAGAATGGCCTATACTCTGAACTCAGGCAACAACAAATGCTGGAGGGGGTGTGGGGAAAGAGGAACCCTTCTCCATTGTTGGTGGGAGTGCAAATTAGTTCAACCACTTTGGAGAACAGTATGGAAGTTTCTCAAATATCTCAATATAGACCTACCCTATGACCCAGCCATAGCACTCCTAGGCATCTATCCTAAACAGCAAACCCCAAGATATCAAAAAGACATTTGTACTTCCATTTTATCCTAGCACAATTCACAATAGCCAAAATATGGAAACAACCCAGATGCCCATCCACAGACGAATGGATCCAAAAAATATGGTACTTATACACAATGGAATACTACATAGCGATTAGGAAAGGTGAAATATTGTGATTCACAGGGAAATGGTCAGAACTCAAACAAATAATGTTGAGCGAGACAAGCCTAGAACACAGAAAACAAAGGGGCATGATCTCCCTGATATATGACTGTTAACAAAAGGAGACGGGGAGACAGTAGAGACCAAGTCTGTGAAACCAAAAACTGCTTGTCAAATAGTATTCCCCACAAGATTGGGGCAGCGATCCGACAGTATGTAACTGAAACCAAACAATTACTCAACATATAAAGGTCAAAAATTGACCTCTCAGTGGAATACAATAGCTCAAAAGCTATGTATGTACGTTCATATAAGACTACTGTCGACATATAGTCTAATATGGACATTACATTTAAAGCTCTAGGCAAACTTTCTTGGGCATGGCCTCGTGGCTACTGTATATGTTCTTGATACATTGTATTTTGTATATATGTCAACCGGACCTAGAGAAGGGATAGAAAAACAGGGCGTAAGATATCACAAGAAACGTACACACTACCCTACTATGTAACTGTACCCTTTTTGCACAACACCTTGTCAAAAAATTTGTGTTCAATTAATAAATAAATTAAATAAAAAACAGAACTTTCATGTATGCTGGCATGGTATGGTGGTACATACCTGTAGTTCCCGCTATTCAGGAGGAAGAGATGGGAAGATAATGGTTTTTATTTATTTTTTGCATGATCAGGCTTACTTATTCCTACTACTATAGCTGGGATGGAAGGCACAGATGACTATGACAAGTTTGTTGAGATGGGGAAGGGGTTCTCAATAACTCTTTGCCCAAGTAGACCTTAAAGTTTGATATTCCCTATGTCTACCACTGAAATAACTGAGAATAACTGAGTCACAGAGCTCAGGCAATTTTTCATTTCTTTACTTGAGAGTATCTTACTCTTCCTGGCACTTGTGGTTTATGCTTATAATCCTAGCTACTCAGGAGGCTGAGATCTGAGGATTTTGGTTCCAAGCCAGACTGTGAAGGAAACTCCATGAGATTTATCTTCAATTAACCACCAGTAAGTCAGAAGTGGCACTTTGGCTAAATTTAAGTAAGTAGCAAGCTAGGTACATTAGTAGTGTATACCTGTAGTCTCAGCTACTTGGGAGGCTGAGGCAGGAGGGCTGCTTGGGCAAAGGGGTTTGAAGACAGCTTGGACAACATCATGAGACCATGTCTAGAAAACAAAAACAAAATTAGCTATGGTGTGGTTCAACTGGTAGAGCATCTCCTTAGTGTGTTCAAGTCTTTGAACCACCATAAAAGGCAAAACAAACATGCAAACATTCTAGCAAAGAACAAGATCAACAAACACAAAAAAAGAAGGTGGTAGCTAGTTTTCACAATCCTACTTCACTATTAAGGCCTCCTGTTATCCACAGTACTAGCTTTGTCTAAGAGAATGTGACTAAGAGAATATGGCGGAGGGACTGTCGAGCGTAAATTACAACAGGCAGGACAGGGCCTCTTCTGCTTTGTTGCATTGTATCAGGCACTCTGGGATCATTTAGCTGCAGTGTTCTCAAGGCCTTTACACAAATTCAGGTTTACGTAACTACATCGATATTGTAAATGCTGGTTTGCCTGCCAGCTGACCTTGGCATGAATTCCAAGCCCTAGAATATAAAGTCATTAAGACAGAAGTTGTGCAGTGCAGGGTACCACTGAGGCTCAAGACTGTTTTTTATTTCTCTAGAAAGCTCAGGGACATGGTAATTGATAACAGGTAATCTTTGTCCAGTTTAGTATCGAAATCTTCCTCCTGGAAGGAGTGAAGATGGCAGAGTGACACGCCCCGGGGCCCTGTGGGCTTGGGTCCCAGGGCAGTGCTGCAAGGCCTAGCCAGCCTGCTGGACTGTCTTACTAACCTTATCACACACGAAGACCATTTCCCTGATATAGGTGTTTCTATATTCTGAAAATTCTGAACTCAGGACTTGGCAAGAATTTCTCTGTTGTACTCTCCAGTGGGTAGTCCTGCTGCTTTTATACAGCCACTTTCCCTGTTGAGTACAGATATCTTTTTGTATATGACCTCCATAGTTTGGAACTGAAGATTGTTTTCTTTGTTCCACCTCTCAGATTCTACACAGAGATGCCCCTTGGATGTAATTGTCTTGTTGACCTTCCTAGAAGAAATAAAGCAGCTGATGTGGGTCTTCCAATTCAGCTTGATTAGTTGTAAAGAGATGATTTTGCAGAGAAGCAACAGCCAAAATGTCACCCCAGGAGTGCAGAGTCCAGACAACAGGAGCTACAAGGGCCCCAGACAGAGTGCAGAGTGACCGAGACAGACGGCGCCGGACTGGAGGCGCGGGACTGAACAGACAACAATAGCAGGGGAACTGGGCAGTGCAGATGGGGAGAGCCAGGACCACCACCACCAAATGATCGATCGCCACCCCAGCACACCAGCCCTGAAAAGCCCACAGCAGCACGGAACACACACATAATCCAGAACCAGTAAGTTCCCCATTGCCCCTCCCCCCAATGGGCGACCAGCTCTAGAAGAGACCCAAACCCTACAAAGAAGCTAGAGCTCCCTCCCTCCCCCTCCCTACCCTGAGGGAACGAAAGAGACCCATATCTGGTGGCTCTAGGACCCAACCGCTTCTGGGAGGACATGGCAGCTAGCACAGGCAGAGCAGCGCCCAACAAAGTGTCCAGGAAACACCTTAGACCAGCATCCCCCAAAGCTCCAGCTGGGAATCCTGAACCTGTCCGCACCAGCCACCCCCTGCAGGGACCCGGGGACTGGTAGGCATTGGAACGCCACCTGACGCGCCCTGGTCCACGTGGACTTTTTGAACAATAGTTACAGCCTTGCTGGTGTGCAATATCAGCCCAGAAGGGACACATGGGCACCTGAGCCCGAGCACACGCTCCCCTCCCCTACTCACAGTGGAGGCACAGAGCTTGTGGGCACCATCCCACACCCAGACACTTGAACCTGTTGGGGTCCACGCATACCGCCCCACTCAGTAGACTCGTGAGAGGGCACAAGCACCCTCCAACAATTCAGGGCAGCACACCCCCAAAGGAATCACTAGAGCGCACACGCATGTGCCCCCCCAGAGGGCCAGCGTGGGTCAACGTGCTAGCCCCCCAGCAAGAGAAGCTCCTGCCCAAGCTCCTGAAGGAGCGCACAGTGGGCAAGCTGCCCCCTCAGCAGCAACACTCGCTCTGATAGGCGCACTCCACACAGGTGGGCAGGGGCCCCAGCAGCAGTGCCCACTCTGATAGGTGCACTCCGCACAGGTGGGCAGGCCACCCCTCAACAGCAACACCTGCTCTGACAGGAGCACTCCACACAGGTGGATGAGCCGCCCCTCAGCAGCAATTCTCAATCTGAGAGGTGAGTTCTTTTGACCACTGCAGCTAGTCGGAAAAGAATCAAAGAAGAGAAAAGTCTCCAGGCCAAACTGAATCAGCCACCCGCAAACCCCCATCAGGGACACACAAGGGTCAGCACAACACAGTGGCAGAGCACAGCCATGCAGGGAAAACACAAAACCTACCCACCCCAAGTGCAGTGAGGGTGACCACCTTGGCAACAACCGAGATGGTCACGCTCACCCATTGGGCAGTAATGTTCAACAGCCAATCTCAAACCCAGAGCCAGGACACAAACAAGTCTCCACTGATGGACCAGTGGGAACCAGCACAAAGCCAAGCCAAGGTCACCACCTACAGATCTCCAGATGTGCAAATCACAAAGAAATATTTCAAATTTCATGAAAGGTCAAGCCAACTCACCAGTTCCAAAAAGTAGTACAACCAAAGAGAAGATGGAGAATAAAAAAAGAATGAAACTAAGATAGAAGAAATAAACAAAAGCCTCAGGACCGAACTCAGAAAACAGATACAGGAGCTTAGAATGGAAGTCTCGAAAAATCTACAGGAAATCAAGAAAGAAATGGAAGCAAAAATGGATACAGTGTACTCCTTTATAGAAGACCTTAACATCCTGAGAAACGAAATGCATGAAAAAATAGATACAAAACGCAACTCTATAACACAGGAAATCACCATGCTGAGAGATGATCTGGCAACCATAAACTGCTCACTGGCATCTATAAACACCACACTCGAAGACACATCACAAAGAATTGATCATATCGAATCCCAAATCTCTCTTTTGGATGACAATGCAGCTGATAAGGACCAGAAGATTACCACACTCCAAGAAACTTCAAATTCCAGGGAATACTAATCCAGGAGCTAGTGGGCAAGGACAAGAGACATAATCTGCGTATAATTGGAATAGATGAAGGAGCGGAGTACCAGAGCAGAGGGCTACAACATATTTTCAATAGAGTTATTGCAGTAAACTTACTCAATCTCAAAAGCAATCTCACCTAAGTAAAGGAAGCCTATAGGACACCTGGCAGACCAGATTCTAGAAAATCCTTGCCAAGGCACATAATTATCAAGACCTCAGATCTCAAGAAAAAAGAGCAAATTCTGTACACAGCCAAAATGAAGAAAGAACTATATTACAATAGAAAAAATATCAGAATCACAGCAGACCTCTCCACACAAACATACAACACATGAAGAGCATGGAAGAACATAATCCAAGTCCTCCAGGCCAACAATTTCCAACCCAGAATTAGATATCCAGCAAAACTAGAATTCATCTTCAAGGAAAAAAACAGATCTTTCCATAGCAAAGAGGATTTAAAGGAGTATGTGAATAAAAAAACAGCCCTACAGCGAATTCTAAAAAGGGAACCCCACCCAACAGAAAATGTACATGACCCCCAGACAGAAACAGAAAGAAACTACAATAGCCACAGCCCAACAGAAAGAGAAGCTCAATAAAGACAAGAAAAAGGGGACAGGAAAAACAGCCTAACAGGAAAATTGAAGGGAAAAAAACAAACACACTTATCCATAATCTCTGTGAATATAAATGGTATAAACTCTTAGATAAAGAGGAGCAGAGTAACAGAGTGGATCCGTAAACAAATAGTTGCTATCTGTTGTCTTCAAGAGACCCATCTTACAGCAAGGGACAAAAACAGGCTCCAAATGAAAGGATGGAGCGAGATCGTCCAAGCAAACGCACCTTCCAAAATGGCAGGAGTAGCCATCCTGATTTCAGACCAGCTGGACTTCTCAGTAAAATCAATTCAAAAAGCAAAGAAGGGCACTACATTTTAATACAAGGAAAAATCCAGATCCAAGGCATCACGGTGATAAATTTATACTCACCAAACAAAAGAGTCCCTACATATGTCAAGCAAATTCTCACGGTACTACTGAACAAGATAGACCCAAACACAATCAAAGTGGGAGACTTTAATACTCCACTCTCTCCAAGAGACATATCCAACACCCAGAGGATTAGCAAGGGAGCTGAAGACCTAAGTAACACCATATGCCAAATGATCTGATAGATCTGTACAAAGTCTCTCACCCTACAGAGACCCAATACACACTCTTCTCAGCAGCCCATGGAACATAATACAAAATAGATCATGTCATAGCCCCCACAAAGAACCTCAGCAAATACAAAAGTATTGACATCATCCCATGTATTATATCTGACCACAGTGGAATCAAGGCAACCCTCAATAACAAAGGATATCACAGAGGCTATACAAATACTTGGAGACTAAACCCCTCACTGTTATCTAACAATTGGGTCACAGACCAACAACAATGAAAATACATCACAAAGAAACCTATGGGATACAGCTAAGGCAGTGCTGAGGGGCAAGATCAATGCACTCAGCACTCACATTAAAAGAATGGAAGCAGAGCAGGTGAATAACCTCACAATGAAACTAAAACATCTGGAGAAACAAGAAATAATTGAATCTAAAATGACTAGGAGGAGAGAGATCACAAAGATTAAAGAAGAGATAAATCTGATTGAAAATAGAAAGACCATTCAACAAATAAATGTACAGACCAATATCACTAATGAACACAGATGCAAAACTCCTCAATAAAATATTAGCTAACAGGATCCAGAAACTGATCAAAAAATTATAGAACAAGACCAAGTAGGCTTCATCCCACAGACACAAGGATGGTTCAACGTCCATAAATCAATTAATGTAATTCACCACATAAACAGAACTAAAATCAAGAATCGCATTGTTATCTCAGTTGATGCCCAGAAAGCCTTTGACAAAATACAACATCCCTATTTATTAAAAGCTCTGGAGAGAACAGGAATAGATGGAAGATTCCTTAAAATAATAAAAGCCATATACAACATACCAACTGCTAATATTGTATTAAATGAGGAGAAACTAAAATCATTCCCCCCAAACTCAGGAACAAGACAAGGATGCCCACTCTCCCCACTTCTGTTCAACATAGTGCTGGAATCCCTAGCCATAGCAATAAGGCAAGAGGAGGACATCAAAGGGATCCACATCGGCAAAGAAGAAATCAAGTTATCCCTATTCATAGATGACAGGATCTTATACCTGAAGGACCCAAAGAACTCAGTCCCCAAACTCCTAAACCTAATAAAACATTTTGGGCAAAGTACCAGGATACAAAATCAATCCAGAAAAATCAGCAGCTTTTCTGTACACAAGCAATGTACAAGCAGAAAAGGAAATTATGGAAATAATACCACTTACAATAGCTAAAAAAAGAATAAATTACCTAGGGACCAACCTAACTAAAGATGTGAAGGACCTACTTAATGAGAACTATAAAAATCTAAAAAGGTAAAGCAAAGAAGACACAAGGAGATGGAAAGACCTCCCATGCTCATGGGTTGGCAGAGTCCATATAGTGAAAATGGCCATATTGCCCAAATTCTTATACAAATTCAATGTAATCCCCATCAAGATCCTAGCTACATTCTTCACTGAAATAGAGAAAGCAACCCATAAATTCATATGGAAAAGCAAAAGACCTAGAATAGCCAAAGCAATTCTAGGCAAAAAAAAAAAAAAAAAAGTGGTGCCGGGGGTATCACAATACCAGACTTCAAGCTCTACTACAAGGCCATCATAACAAAAACACCCTGGTATTGGTATAGAAACAGACCTGAGGACCAATGGATTAGAATTGAAGCCCCAGAAATAAAACCTCACTCTTATAGTCAGCTAATATTCAAAAAGGAGCTAAAAACATACAATGGAAAAAACATAGCCTCATCAACTACTGGTGCTGGGAAAACTCGGCAGCTATATGTAGAAAACTCAAAGTAGACCCTAGCCTATCACCATGCACCGAGATCAACTCAAAATGGATTAAGGACCTCAACATGAGACCTGAATCCTTGAAACTACTGAAGGACAGGGTAGGAAAGATGCTAGAACATATAGGCACAGGAAGGAACTTCCTGAATAGAGTCCCAGGGGCACAACAGATAGGAGACTCGACAAATGGGACTACTACAAATTAAAAAGTTTCTGCACAGCTAAAGACATAGCCACCAAACTAGAAAGACAGCCAACCATATGGGAAAGGATCTTTACCAGCACAGCAACAGACAAAGGCCTAATATCTGTCATCTACAGAGAACTCAAAAAACTAACCCCCTCCAAGCCTAGTAAACCAATTATGAAATTGGCACAGGAGCTAAAGAGAGACTTCACAAGAGAAGAGATAAAAATGGCAAAGAAACATATGAGGAAATGTTCAACATTCCTGGCAGTAAAGGAAATGCAAATAAAAACAACCCTGAGATACCACCTCACTCCAATTAGAATGGCCTAAACTCTGAACTCAAGCAACAACAAATGCTGGATGGGGTGCGGGGAAAGAGGAACCCTTCTCCATTGTTGGTGGAGTGCAAATTAGTACAACCACTTTGGAGAACAGTATGGAGGTTCCTCAAAAAGCTCAACATAGACGTACCCAGCCATACCACTCCTAGGCATCTATTCTGAACAACAGGTCTCAAGATATCAAAAAGATATCTGCACTCCCATGTTTATAGTTGCACAATTAACAATAGCCAAAATATGGAAACAAACCAGATACCCCTCTACAGATGAATGGATCCAAAAAATATGGTTCCTATACACAATGGGATACTACATAGCGATTGGAAATGGGGAAATATTGGTATTTGCAGGAAAATGGTCAGAACTTGAACAAACAATGTTGAGCAAGACAAGCCTAGAACACAGAAAACAAATCAGCCTAATCTCCTTGATATATGACTGTTAAGGTGGGGGGAGGGGGAGATAGTAGAGACCAAGTGTGCGAAACAAAAAACTTCTTGTCAAATGGTATTTCCCACAGGTTTGGGTCAGCCATGTGGCTACTGTATATGTTTTTGGTACACTGTGTATTGTATATATGTCTACCTGATCTAGGGAAGGGAAAGAAAAACAGGGTGTAAGATATCACAGGAAATGTACACACTGCCCTATTATGTAACTGTACCCCTTTTGCACAACACCTTGTCAAAAATATTAGTTAATAAAAAAAAAGAGATGATTTTGGAAGCTTGAAAACATGTGCTTTGGTCATATTTATGAATTATTTTTTATTTGTTGCAAATGAAGACCAAATAACAAGTATGAATGACAAAAAAACACTTTGGAGAACAGTACGGAGGTTCCTCAAAAAGCTCATCATAGACCTACCCTATGACCCAGTCATACCACTCTTAGGCATCTATCCTTAACAACAGGTCTCAGGATATCAAAAAGTCATCTGCACATCCATGTTTATCGCTGCACAATTCACAATAGCCAAAATATGGAAACATCCCAGATGTCCCTCTACAGATGAATGGATCCAAAAAATGTGGTACCTATACACAATGGAATACTACATAGCATTTAGAAATGATAAAATATTGGTATTCGCAGGGAAATGGTCAGAACTTGAACAAATAATGTTGAGCAAGACAAGCCTAGAACACAGAGAACAAAAGGGGCATGATCTCCTTGATATATGACTGCTAAGGTGTCTGTGTTGGGGTGGGGGTGGGGCGGGGGGAACAGTAGAGACCAGGTCTGAGAAACAAAACCTTCTTGTCAAATGGTATTTCCCACAGGTTTGGGTCAGCGACCTTACATTATGTATCTAAAACCAAACAACTACTAAACGTAAAAAGGTCTAAAATAGACCTCAGTGGATCATAATAGCTCAAAAGTTATGTATGATCATATAAGGCAAGGATAAGAAAACTCTATTGTTGATGTTATATTTAAAGTTCTAGGTAAATTTCCTTTAGTGTATGCCACATGGCTACTGTATATGTTATTGGTACACTGGGTATTGTATATATGTCTACCTGATCTAGGGAAGGGAAAAAAAAAGAGGGTGTAAGATATCACAAGAAATGTACTCACTGCCCTATTATGTAACTGTACCTCTTTTTCACAACACCTTGTCAACAACATATAATAAGAAAAAAAGAAAAAGAAATCTTCCTGTCTCAAGGTCTGAATATCTACTGACTTTTTTTAAAAGAGAAATCTCTTCAAGCATAATTTGCATGCAACAAAAGAGCAGTGTTTACACTGTGAAACAGATCATTAGAACTCCCCAGCCCCATTTCTGATATTTGTTTTGTAGCAAAAAAGGTGTTACAAATGTTTACCTGTGGGTTCAAAGAAACAGAGAGAGGAATTTTTTTTTAGAAAGTCAAAGACTTGATTAAAAACATCTTGAGAATATCACTGGATTTTCACATAGATATAGTTTGGTTTACTTCCTTGTTCTTTTCATGCATATTTTAATTGTTATTATAAAGGTGATGTACAGAGGGATTAAAATTATGCAAGTCTCCTACTGTCTTGCTGCTATGCAAGACACGTAGAAACATGGAAGCCACGAAAAAATGACATTATAATCCTAAATTTATCCACTTCTTTCTTTGTTCTGCCTTTGGTCGTAAGTTCTACACTGGGTTTTCTGAAACTTTCCTTAAGGAGCTTTTGAGAAATTTCTATGTGAAAAGGACTGAGACTTCCTGTCAAAACAGCCTGCATCAATGGAAAAGTCACATGAGGAGCCTTTTGGAAGCTGTGCTTGCAAAAGTTAAAGCTACAGATAATGCAGGTCAGGCAGCTAACCTGAGCTCATGAGGGGCCCGCAGCCTTCTGTGACCAGGAAAGACACTCCTGCTGTCCTCACCCTTCAGACTACAGGACCGTGAGTAACTGTTGTTCTAAGTTTCTAAATTCGAGGGTTATTTCTTATATAGTAATGCATCTTCCTTCCTTCCTTCCTTTCTTCCTTCCGCCCTTTCTTCCTTCCTTCCTTCCTTCCTTCCTTCCTTCCTTCCTTCCTTCCTTCCTTCCTTCCTTCCTTCCTTCCTTCCTTCCTTCCCTCCCTCCCTCTCTCCCTTCCTTTCTTCCTTCCTCCCTCCCTCCCTTCCTTCCTTTGTTTCTCTTGTTCTTTCTTTCCTTTTTGGTATAGGTATGGGAGCTTGAACTCAAGGTCTGAGCCTTCTTCCTGAGTTTGTGGGCTCAGGTATAGAAATCTACCACTTGAGCCACAGTTCTACTTATGTTCTTTTGGAGCTTAATTGGAGATGAATCTTACAGATTTTTCTGCTTATAGGCTGGTTTTGAACCAGGATCCTCAGATCTCATCCTTCTGAGTAACTAGTATTAAAGACTTGAGCTACTTGTGCCTGGCAATGTTTTCTAAATTTACAGAATTCACATATAATGCAAATACCTATGGCTGAGAATGAGGACAGTCACATAAAGATTTCTTTAATTAGATAGCTACGAAGCTTAGAGCACAGATATTTTCCCAGTAAGTTGTATAGTTGTCAAAAACTAAGAAGAAAATGTGTTGGACATAGATTTGGCAAGGAAATTATTGTTTTTTCCTGCCTGATGACTTGAAGATGGGTACCATACTGTACATATGTTCATCTGTGACAGCAAAAGTTATTTCTTCACTGGAGAATTTTGCAACAGGTTCTACCTATATGTACTCAGGGTATAGTTTTATTGATGATAATTTCCCTTAGATCTCCATGTATGTGTCAGTAAAAAGAATGTTATTATTTTTTTAAAAGTTAAAGATCACAATAAATGATGCATCGGTTCTGTGACTCTGTTGTGCACTGCTCCAGCTGGGGAGCCAAGCCTGCTCCCTCAGTAACGCATACATCACCACATACTAACTAATGAAGCAAGGTAGAGAAATAGAAGAGCTCTCATTCCTTCCCCATGCAGCTGGGGTGTGATGCCAGTTGTAAAATCATCAAAGTTCTAGCCAAATTCTCAGGATCATGTTATGATTTAAACTCAGGCAATCAAGAATAGGCAGATTTATTTTTAAAGAAAACAATCGAATTCAAGGATACTATCAGTAGGTGAATAGGAACATATCAATTTAAGAAGAAAATATTGACTGTGTATTGAATTTGAAAACATTATTTAAATTATTTCTTAGGTTATTGTGGCGTTCTTATGAAGAAAGACTTAATACTTCCACATTTTAATTCCTCAACTGGTTAAGAATTACTTTGTAATGAGGCACACAAATTTACTAGAATTGTGATGGATAAAAACAACAGCTATGTGACTTAGAAACAAATGCTTCAGATTCCTACACAAAATGGATAGTGGATCTTTTATTAGTAGCTTTATGCTTTCATGGGATACTTTGTAATTCATGGTGTCAAAGTTGCTTGCAACAAAGATCACAGCTTTAAGATTTTTTTCAGTATCAAGACATGAAGTATTAATAAAGATTGAAGATCTTTTATTATTATTACTATTATTATTACCAGTCCTGGGGCTTGAACTCAAGGCCTGAGAACTGTCCTTGGCTTCTTTTTTGCTCAAGGCTAAGTGCTACCACCTGAGCTACAGTGCCACTTCTGACATATATATATATATATATATATATATATATATATATATATATATATATATGCATGCTGAGGAATCAAACCCAGGGCTTCATGTATTCAAGGCAAGCACTCTAACACTAGGCCATATTCTCAGCCCCTATTATTAATTTTTCCTTCTCAAAGGAATCCATTTACCTGGCAATAGGATCTACAAGGGGTCATGCTTCCTGGCTGTCCGCTCTAGTGACAATTGGGATCTAGAACTAGTGAAAAAGGGAGTTCAATTTTATTGAATTTCTTCCATCTAACCTGGCACTTAGTTATCTTGCTTGATTTAAGACAAAGCAAAACAAAACTTGTTTCTGAGCAGTATAACATCTCCCTTTCCTTTCACTGTCGGTCTTGGGCAGACATTTTTCTCTTATTCGGGTAAAATATAAATAACCAAACTTTACCATTTGAACCATTTTTAAGCCCACAGTTCAGTGAAATCAATATATTCACCGTTATACAGCCATCACTAGCATGTGTGTTCAACTAAACAGGGGACATTTTCTTTTTTTTTTTTTTTTTTGCCAGTCCTGGGCCTTGGACTCCTGAGTCCAAGTGCCTGAGCACTGTCCCTGGCTTCCTTTTGCTCAAGGCTAGCACTCTGCCACTTGAGCCACAGCGCCACTTCTGGCCGTTTTCTGTGCTGGGGAATCGAACCCAGGGCCTCATGTATATGAGGCAAGCTCTCTTGCCACTAGGCCATATCCCCAGCCAACAGGGGACATTTTCAACCACACCAGGTAGCCCTTAATCCCAAGCAAAAATCATCTAGGAAAGAGAAATGGTAAAAGTTGGGAGTCAGGAGGCTGATATCTGAGGATTGTGATTTAAAGCCATCCCAGGCAGCAAAGTTTGTGATTATCTTCAGTTATCTATCCAAAATTCCAAGAGTGGAGTTGTGGCTCAAATGATAGAGTGCTAATTTAGAGCAAAAAATGCTCAAGGTTAGTGTGTGGGCACTGAGTTGAAGCCCTTGGGGTGCAATTAAAAAAAAAAAGCCCCTGAGTTCAAGCCTCCCAGTGCAAGCCTCAGGACCAGCACACACACACACACACACACACACAAAAGAAAGTCTCTTCTGTTTTTATTTGGTCTGAGATAAATGATCTCTTAGCTACTGTAAACAAGATATCATCCTAGGTGGTTCAGATAATATACAGATCAGATGATACAAACCTCACTCTCAAGCATAGGCTGGAATTCTGCAGTGCAGTTTGACAACTTTAGGATATACAACCACTCAACACGTTTAGAGTATCTTCCCCATGCCAACAGGTCTGCTGGCGTGCAGTGTAAGGGAGTGGAAACCCCATGCAGCTGCCCTCCTGTAATTACCAGCACTTCCTTCATCTTCTGCTTGAGGGAAGGGAGTTGGAAGGGCAATCCTGAAATTTTTAACATCAGTGCAACTTCATATTCAATATGAATTCATGTATTGTACTTTACAAATCCAATATTATTGTATTCCTAGGACCCCCAAAAGGTAAGTATGCTTTTCTTTTCTACTTTCTGGGAAAATAATCAAAGCTGCATAGGTTTGATATAAAGCCTATAGTTATAGAGTGGTAGAACTAGACTGGAGCTCAGGTCACCTTATTCAGAGCTCTGTAGTCAGCCTATGCCATACCTCCTCTGTCCTGCTGCATGAGTGTGGTCATGGGACCATCATGGAGTTCCTTCTAAATCAATTACTAAATGCAAGTCACTCTTGATAGGATGATTGGGTAGATGATTGGAAGTAAATACCATGTCAGATTAGAGGAAAATCTTTTCTGTCACACAGAAACATTTCTAACCCTAGTGGTTCTTTGTAGTAATCATAGAAAGAAAACCTTTTCTCCAAGAAAATATTTTATTAAAAATATAAATATTTGATCAGGTGCTGGTGGCTCATGACTATATAACTGTAGCTAATCAGTAGGCTGAGATCTGAGGACTGTGGGTTTGAAGCCAGCCCAGGAAGAAAAGTCCATGTGAGACTCATCTTCAATTCACTCAAAAATACTAGAAGTGGCACTGGGGCTCAAAGTGATATAGCACCAGCCCCAGAACCAGCACCAAACAAACAAACAGACAAATGAAAAACAAACCTGCAAAACAATAATTAGGTTAAAAATGGAGTTATTAAAGTGGCATTTTAATCCAATATTATTCTGTTCCTTTGTAAGAAAATGAAGACCGAAGGGCATACAGAAGCACTGGACTATCACATCCATTTGCCAGCCAAGAAGAGAATCAACCTATTGGAGGTTTCAACTCAGTAGATAATGTGGGAAGGGAGGGAGAGAGGGAAGAAGGGAGAGAAAGAGAAAAAGGGAGGGAGAGAGAGATCACCAGGGTAAATGTTTGGTATTTCTCATTCCCCTCTTCTCATTTTTCATCTAGCATTGTGCTCTCTGTGTTTGCAGCGCCCATTTTAATCCCATCTTTATTTGTATAATGATTTGAATTTTTTTTTCCACTGCGTTGCATGCTTCACAAACAAAGGCCTTTGTATCCTCAGCACTTACATAGTGAATGATTTATAAATATTTGTTGGGTGAATGAAGGATAGAGAAATGAAGGGATCTCTGAAGTCATGATTGCCTTCAATCAGATTATTATTTGATCAATGCTAGCTAGCATCTATGAAAAAATGAAAATATGCTAATTACACAGAGTAGCAACTTTTTTTTCCAGTTGAAATTACTGAAGTTTACCCAGAAGTAACACATTACTTCCTTAGAGTATTTTGCTTAAAGGACCTATTTTTATTTGATGACATACAAACCTCATGTCTGGACACTTTTCCATCATTAAAAGTCCCATGACTTTTCTTCATACACAGATTCAATATGCCAGCCAAATTGTAGTAATTACATGTTCCTCTTCAGAATTCCCAAAGACTGTGGATTAGGAAGATAATTTTTTTTCTTTCCCCACGCTGGCCATTATGGCCATTTATTAAAACTACCAATGTGCAATGCAGCTGGCGGAAAATAGCAACTTGGGCCTTAGCCATAGTGATATTCCTTGGCTTCGCAAATCTGTACAAGTTAAAGAATGAAATGATTTAGAATATAAGGGTAAACCAGCTAAATCATAATCAATTAAAATATTCATAGACAATTAAAATATTCAAGAGTTACAGAAGACAGGGGCATCTTGGAATTCCTGTATATTTTCCTCTAGTTGTTTTTCAAACTTCTGTATTTCAAATGCTAGTAAAAGAATTTCATGTTAATTTTGTCGTTGAGTTAAATTATAGGCTCTGGTGACCCTATAAGGTTGTATGATTAGATGAATCAACTCTATCTGAATGAGCGTATAAGCAGTATGTTCAAGGTGGCCCAGCTATCACCAGAATGCAGGCTTTTCTTCCTTTTATTCTGGTTACTAAAAAAAGCCCATTTGTTACAGACAATATCTGAAATAAAGGATTAAAACCAAAATAGAAAGGAACAAAAATTCCTGTAATCAGAAACAACCAGGGTTAGCATTTTGATGAATATCTTTTTAGTAATTATTTTCATGATTACTATTGCTTTAAAAATATCACAAACAGACAATCTATAATGGTTTCCAAACAGTTTCCTAAAATTTCTAATTTTGGCCAGGCACCCGGGGACTCATACCTATAATGGTAACTACAAAGGAAGCTGGGATCTGAGGATCATGGGCAGGAATGTCCATGAGATTTTTATTTTAAATGAACTACCAAAAAGGCAGAAGTGGAGCTTTGGCTTGAGTGTTTGAGTGCCAGTCTTGAGCAAAAATGTTAAGGTCAAATGTCAGTAGCAACACAAGAAAATTTTTCTAATTTTCTTCTATTGACAAGATTTCTTTTTTTTTTTTTTTTGTTTTTTGGCTAGTCCTGGGCCTTGGACTCAGGGCCTGAGCACTGTCCCTGGCTTCTTCCCGCTCAAGGCTAGCACTCTGCCACTTGAGCCACAGCGCCGCTTCTGGCCGTTTTCTACAGATATACATATGTTGTGCTGGGGAATCGAACCTAGGGCCTCGTGTATCCGAGGCAGGCACTCTTGCCACTAGGCTATATCCCCAACCCCTGACAAGATTTCTATAGTGCTACTTTTATTAATTCCACACGGTTCTAATTTAGTAATAAATTATAATCTTTTACCCTTGGACATTTAGTTTATAGTTGGACATTCACCTATGCAAATGATATACAGGGATTTTTACATACATATATTTTGTACACGTATGATAACTTATTTCAGTATATTTATATAACTAGATCTAATTCTTGTTCTTTTTTTTTTTTTTTTTTTTTTGCCAGTCCTGGGCCTTGGACTCAAGGCCTGAGCACTGTCCCTGGCTTCCTTTTGCTCAAGGCCAGCACTCTGCCACTTGAGCCACAGTGCCACTTCTGGTTGTTTCCTATATATGTGGTGCTGGGGAATTAAACCCAGGGCTTCATGTATACAAGGAAAGCAGTCTTGCCACTAGGCCATATTCCCAGCCCCTAATTCTTTAAAGGTGCAAAATCCTTTAAAAAATATTAGTTTCAATAAAGTTTGGTATAGAATATATGTTAAAAACATTTCTTAGCTAGTTTCCCAACTCATGCTTGTAATTCTGGCTACTCAGAAGCCTGAGATCTGTGGATTGCAGTTCAAAGCCAGCTCAGGTCAGAAGGTCCATGAGAGTGATATCGCCAATTAAGCACCAAAAAAAAAAAAAAAGATGGAAGTGGAGTCATGGCTCAAGTGGTAGAGTGCTAGCTAGCCTTGAGCAAAATGCTCAGGGACAGTGCCCAAGTTCAAAACCCACGACGGGCATAAAATAAAATAAAGTAACATAAAAAAATATTCCTTCATTAGTATAGTTTACACTATGTGTGAACTATATATAAAGTTTTCATGGGATTCATAGGTTTCTTTTCTTTGTAACATGCAATTTTTTTGTGTTTTTTTTTTTTTTTTGGAGGGAGGGGATGAGATTATTTTTGTGTTAGTATTGGGGCTTAAATTCAGGGCCTACTGCTCTCACTCGGCTTTTTTATGTAAGGCCACACTTACAACTATTTTTCTCAATAATTGGAGAAAAGAGTCTCAGAATTTTCTGTTTGGACTAGCTTTAACCTATGATTTTCACATCATTGCCTACCAAGTAGATAGGATTCAGTTATAACCCACCCGTGCCTCACTTGGTAATACTGTTTATTTTTATTTGAAAAATTTCATTATAATTTTGTGATAACTAATGTGTTGTACAGAAGAGCTACCATTACATAAGTCAGGTAGCAAATACATTTCTTTTTTGGACAATGTCATCTCTTCCTTTGCTTTAGCCCAGTTTTCTCCTCTTATTTGTGTCGACAAGTTCCATAGTTCATTTTCCAAATAATGTATGCTTAATAGCAAGAATACATTTGTTTATCCCTCCTCCTTCTCTTTCTGCACCTCTTTCTTTGCCACCCCCAAAGGGGAAAAACAAAACAAAAGAAAAACAAACACCATCACACACCGTCACCACCACTACCACCAACACTGCCACCACCAAGAATCCATGTTTCCATTTCCTTAACTTGTTTTAAAAAATAATACTTTAAATGTTCAGAGAACTGCACCGTTGGGTTCTGCCCCTGAGGGTATCTTCCTTTATCCTATTTGTGTGTGAATACTTGAGAGTGCAGAATAGGTTATCATGTCCAGTTGTTTTAGATCTACCTTCCACAGGTCATATTGTTTTAAAGCCTATTTGGTGTTTTGAGAGAGTTTTATTTAGGATCTTTGATATAAAAAATATGAAGAAAAAACCCACTACACATGATTAATGAATACTGTTTGAGGGGCCTAGCATGCATTAAGCCCTGGGTTTGATTCCTTAGCATCACATACACAGAAAAAGCCACAAGTGCACTGTGGCTCAAGTGGTAGAGTGTTAGCCATGAGCAAAAACTAGCCAGGGACAGTGCTCAGGCCCAGAATTTAAATATATGTGTATACCCATGAAACTATTATTACCATCAAGGGAATAAACATACCTCTCAATAACCTGTTTTACCACTTGAGATAAGATTCGAATACTTTTCATAACAAAAAAAAGATATGAAGTTATAACTGAAATAGATTCTGTACATGCAAATAAATAGAATTATGAAGACAGGTAAAGATGGGGAAAAGAAAAACAGGCAGCATAAATATTTCAGCTCAATCCTTCCTCTGTCCCTCTCGCCTTCCTTCTTTCTTCTGTCCATTAAAATATATCAGTATAACACCATAGCTTTTCTCTATATAGATTGGAGACATGTAGATGGCTTTCAGTAAAGGATTTCTGTATACAAAAATGGCCCACCATTTGAAATTTGACATAGGCAAGTCATTAAAATTTTGAGCCAATGATTGTCAAGTTGAGCACAAAAATAACTTTATTTAAAAAATTATTATCTTTAAGTAATTATACAAAGGAGTTATTATTTACAAAGCAGCTTATAAATACAGCATATCTTGTTCAATGTCACTCCTTTCAACATTCTCCCCCCATCCCTCTCTTACCCACCCCTTCCCTGACTAATTTCACTATTAGAATATACATTGATAAAGGCCTTGCTGTGAAATTTGGTGCATAAGTAAATTAGTATAAATAGCCATAACAATTTTAGAACAGCAACAAAATTGACTTAAAAAAACTCACTAGATTCTCTTTTATGACAATCTCCTCTTTAGAAAAGATTGCTGTAGATAAGAAAGGTTATTGCTTATTGAAGCCATCCTTGATTAGTACACCTGCTTTGATCCTTCTGAGTCCCTTTAGAACTTAAGAGGCAATACACCTATTTTGGAATTTTAAGTCATCTACAGGAAGACTTGGCAGTGTGAGAAACACAGGTAGCATTCCTCTGTAGGCCATATGCATATTATGTGCTACATACATCCTTAGGAACTGAGGAGTTGTAATTATGTCAACTTTCTTTTGGGGAATGAAATTGTAACATTCTCCAGCAAATGGTCTTGCTTTTCTCCCTGTTAGCTTGTTGCTTGACTAGTAATGATTTTCTATTTACAAACAACCCCCCCCCTTTTTGTCCTTTTCACAATGAAGAAAAATTGTATTTGTGTGTATATTTATGTAATTTGAATTAGCTCTCTGAGGGACACTGTCTCTATGAAGTAGCAGGAGGATAAAGAAGACTGGCTTACTTCGCAGGGTTTCCATGGAACAAGGGAATTTTACACAGAAAAAAAAGTCATTAATGAAAACAAGTTGAGGACAAAACAGCTAGAAACAAGGCTCCATTCTAATGTAAATAAGGGAGAAAACAGTAAATCACAACAGGTGTTGGGGTCCTTTGCCCCCAGCGCCTGCGGGAGAGGCGGGGAGCGTACCCCATGGGATGAGCCAAGATGAGGTAGAAACAGCCCGCTCCCACTGCCCGCTCCCAGCCCCCCTTACCTTTAAGAAGGACACTCAGATGATTCCTGGGAAATGTCATGCAGTCTCTGGTTTTAATAAGGGGGAACCACATTTATATAGGCAAAAATGGCAGCAGGAAGGGGAGGAGTGTAGAGCACCTAGCTAGGTGCTGATTGGCCTGAGCTGTCCGTCATGGGTGGAGGGCCAAGGGACCTCCCTAAGGGATGGCCTACATTTACATCACGGCCCACAGGACCACCTTTCTGGTTCCCACCCAGAAGGCAGGTGGAGCTAACAGACTTGGGACTCCAGGGCTGGGAAAATAGGCGGGCTAGCTAGTACCGCCTCTTAAAGCTACAAGGCATCTGGGGCGGGCGTGCCCCACAAACAGGGTCTGTTGTCCTAGGCTTCTAATCACAGGGATTACAAATATGTGCTACTAAATTATCTTTATACTTTCTACCATCTACTATTATATAAGTTTCAAGAATTAATTATTTAGACTCTTGAAAATGTAAACATTTTATTGTAAACCTAATTTTTTTCTGAAAGCAAATAGATGATCATTTCTGAGCATTTTGATAATACATTGTATAGATACTGGAAAGTTATGTCTTCCTTGGAATGGAAGTAGTTTTAATTGGAACAGATCAACTGGAATATTATTTGACCTAATAAGATCTTTATAGTTTTTTACTTAAAAATTATATGCTTATTCATGTCATTCAACATTATTATAGTTGAATTCAATGCATTATTTGCATTTTGAACATCAATTATTTTGTCAAGTTGAGATGCAAGTTTTAATTTTATTACTTTTGGTGATACTTGGGTTTGAACTTAGGATATCACACTTATTAAGTAGGTATTTTACTACTTCAGACACTCTCTCCCAACCCCCTTCTAGTTTGTTTCAGATGGGGTCTCACAATTTTTTTTTTAGAGTAAGTCTCACCCTGATCCTCTTATGTCTGCCTTTCAAGTAGCTGGCACAACAGGTATGTAATGCCTTGCCTGGGGTTAAGGATCTTTTTTAAAAGATAGGTTGTTGTGGGATTTCAACTTCTCAGAACATAAATTGCCTTGTTTGTAGCTTTTTTCTGTGAAAAATCATGGAATTATAGTTAAAAGATATTTAAAATACATATTCTTAGGCATCCGACTATACTCCTTTTGTTTGACTATCTGAAAAAGCACTGGGAGTAATTCTCCAAGATTGTAAAGCTTGAGCATCACAGTATTGAAAATAATTTGTCTGGAGTAGTCATCCTGCTCTCTGCACTTATTTAAAGAAAGAATTACTAAGTACTAGTCTGTGCGAAGCTCTGTGCCCAAGATGTAGAATACATAAGACAGGTCCCCTCATTCCAGGAAGAAGGTCTAATGAAGAAAATAAGCTCTTTGAATAAAAATGGTGGCAGCAACACATTTGCTGTAAAATGAATCCTATGTGAGAGAGGAGGAAAAAAAATCTGATAAGCGTAGCTGTTTGAAAAGGTATATAGTTTAACTTAAAGTAGCAGAAGACATGGGAGAAAAACAAACTGTGTGTGCATGTGTGTGTGTGTGTGTGTGTGTTCGTGTGTGTGTCTGTCTGTTCATGTGTATGAACACAGGTGGATGGTTGGAAATTCTGGGGGAGCAGAGATGGTATTATAGGAAAAGCACATTTCAGGAGTTAAGACAATGGAGAAGGAATAAGATCATAATTAGCTTGGCAAGAGTCCAGTGAGGGAAGAGAAGGCAAGACTGAAAGGCAGTTTGGGGTCCATCTGAAAGCAGTGTGGACTCTTTTTATTGAGTACACAAGGGAGAATCACAGTGCTTTTGATACTGGTTGATCCAATTAAAGAAGAGCTTAAACAAGGTGGAAACTTCCTGTTAGATGGATTTTGCTGGGGGAGGGGGGAAGGATCATGAGGCTATGGTCATGGAGCCAAGGGTTAGGTAAAAACCAAATAAAAGATGAAGCAATAGAAAAATAAAGCAACAGAGAGTTTAAAAAATACTGAATTAAAAATAGATTGTACTTGGTGTTTAATTAGATATAGAGGTGGGTGAGGAATACAACAAGATGAGTCACTTAGCAAACAAGGAAGTCAGCAGAAACTAGTTCTAGGGAGGTTTAATTTTAGAAATTGTAGATTGAGGGGTTGCTAGATTTAGAGCCGTATTGAGTCTTTTATTGTAGCCACAAAGAGCTTTATTGTACCCATCACCTACTTTATTGTCCCTGGTGGGATCCTCCCCTTTTAAGTGGTTTTCTGTTTCCTTCTTGGATGGACATTCCCTAAACTTTTCTCTATTTTTGGACCTGATACTTGAAGATGCTCAAGACAAGTCTACATATTTTCTTTGATAATATCTGTCACTCCCCACTATTAGAGTGTCAATTGGTTCCTGTCTTTCTCTCCACATAATCTTACCCAAGATGGCTGCCTTACCAATTGAGAAGCTGAGGAGGAAGGGCAGAATGAGTCACAGGAAAGACTATCTCTTTCCACTCAATGGCATTGCATAGTAAATTAAAATGAAGATGGGCAGAAGTGAAGGTTGGATGGATGGATAGGATTTTGGAGTTACCTGCAAGGAAGTGTGTAGGAAAGCATCAGAGCAGAGATTTTATCAGTGTGTGCTGCTTCACAATTCATGTTTCATTGGTGGTTGGCTGTACCTTCTAAAACAGATAACACTGTATATAGGCACAGTGAGTAATTCTACTTTGTTTTCTTCCTGTATTTGTACTTAAATAACTTCCTCCTTTATCTAACTCTTTCTGTGCAAGCATATCTCCTATCTCCACTCAGGTCAGAGGACAGGGAAATAGTATGGAATCACTGTCCCTGAAACATGTTTTTGTGTAGGGCCATGTATGTGCCTAGTAGTCTAGATATTTCAATCAGACTATAATGGATGATTCAAATCAGTAAAATAAAAGTCTACTTGATGTAACAATTATTAAAAGTTACAATGAGTTATTTAGAGAGGCAATAGATTCTAGATATGAGAGAAACAATTAGGTTGGATGTTGAATGCTAGCTGACAAAAGAATACAAGAGTTTGTAAGTTCTGAGCTAATATGAATATATTCTCAATAATATATCTTATAACATAGAGTTCATGGTTTATTTTCTCTCCCCTTCCTTCCTTCCTTCCTTCCTTCCTTCCTTCCTTCCTTCCTTCCTTTCTTCCTTCCTTCCTTCCTTCCTTCCTTCCTTCCTTCCTTCCTTCCTTCCTTCCTTCCTTCCTTCCTTCCTTCCTTCCTTCCCACCATCATTTATGCCAACTTCTTGTTGTATAACTCAAACTGCCTTTGAACTTACAATCTTCCAACCTCAGCTTCCCAAGGGCTGGGGTGGTAAATGTGCAACACCATACCCAACTATTAATTTATTTTTGTTTGGAGACAGGGTTTTTCTATGTGCAGTCCTGGCTGACTTTCAACCAACTTATGATCCTCCTTCGTCAGCCAACCAATGCTGGGATTACAGGCATATTTCACGGTGTCTAGCTACTTCCCACTATATTCTTCAATGTATAAGTGTTGTTTATGTCACCCTTAGCTTTTGTCAATCTTTACTTTTTTTTTTCTTTTTAGCTCTTGCACATTGGTTTATATACTGGCCAGTGATGGGTGGAAGTTCTACTCTTGCACTTAAATCTTACCTACAATAATGTGGAAATAAAGTTTGTATCACATTTAATTCTGAAGCATTTTAAAGTGAGAATTACAAATAATTATCTTGCTACATGCAGCAGACTATTATGCAAAAACCAATTGTTTTGCATTAAATAGAGGAAAAGAGAGCAGTGTCCTAATTCAGGAAGAGGCTTTTTTTGTTTTGTGTAACTAGGACATTTCTAATTTGGGAAATGGTGGCAGGTCAGGTGGCAGGGAAGGGGTCAGCAAACAGTGAATGTAATATGCGTTCTCTTTTTCTGCAGGTTTCTCTTTATAGGCCAGAAGCTGACCTTACAGCAATTGCTTGAGTGCAGGTGACACATAGTTTAGAGGATTCTGTTTAGGAGAATCGTCTATTCCACTGCAGCCCCTAAAATGCAGTCTTCTTCACACATTCCCTACTTGCATAGTCTGGACACTCCTGACCTGGGGCTCAGTGCCTCTGGGGATGGAAACTGCAGAGGCAGCTAGTGTGATGACATGGGGAAATATATTCAGGTGATTTTTTTTTCTTCTTCTTCTTCATCTCTGTTCTAACCACTCTCTCTGATCAAAGTTTTGTTCTAATTAGGATAAAACCTAAACAAAGTGAACTTCAGGAACTTTTCACTTCAGCAGTTCTTTGAGTTATAGAATTTTTCCAAGTAATTTATCATTTATTGCTTACTTTTATTCTATTTGGTGAGATCCATTTAATTAATCCATCGTCTCTTACTGGCACAATCACACACAAGTTACAGTCTCAAAGCTTACTTTTCCTGAAAGAGGGCCTAACAACATGTAAATTATAGATTTGTTCAGATGATTAAATAAGATCTTGAAGAACTAACTTTCCTTCCTTCCTTCCTCCATCCCTCCCTCCCCCTCCCTGCTTCCCTTCCCCTGTCTGTCTACCTACCTATGCACTCACTTCTTAAAATAGTGGCAGAGACTTGATAAACACTGTCAGATACAATTAGTATTTATGTGTCTTTCATTTTACCTGTATCTCTAAGCTATCTCCATGTGTACTTTTTTTTTTTTTTTTGTCCAGTCCTGGGGCTTGGACTCAGAGCCTGAGTAGTTTCCTGGCTTCTTCTAGCTCAAGGCTAGCTAGCACTCAACCACTTGAGCCACAGTGCTACTTCCGGCTTTTTCTGTATATGTGATGCTAGGAATCAAACCCAGGGCTTCATGCATGCTAGGCAAACACTCTACCACTAAGCCACATTCCCAGCCCCTCCATGTGTACTCTTGATTAGAAATGTATCACTCTACTTAGGGATGTTGTGATATTTGTCTATATGAATGCAGTGTAGTTGTGAAGTTTTTGGGAAATTACAATAAAAGAAAAGGTTGAATTTCTTTTGGGTTTCTCCATTTTCAAAGCTATTATTACTCTAAAACTGATGGAATTAATGCTCTTGTAAGTTTTTAATAATGACATGGTTATGAAACTGAAAGCTTATATTTTTAAAATATCTAAAATTACTAATAAGAGCTTACTATAGTAAATGACCCAATAACCTTACCCTTAGTGATAATTTCAGATTTGATGTACAAGTGAATTTAAACAAGTGACTGTGGAGTCTTCTTTTCTCTCTACCTGTGCAGGCATGGGAGGGAAGGGCCTGGTTAGATCCCTTAGTCTTTGTGCCCAGCTCAAGCAGGAGTTAATAAAGTAATGTTATGCAAAGTGCATGGAGCTTCTCCAGAGAGAAGTGTTATATTAATACCTGCCTCTCAGTGATGTTCTCAGCCTTAATGATCGAAAGTTGGTAAATTGCCTTGGTAGTCCCAGCTACATCTTGATGAAGCATCATTTTGTTTTATTGCAAAGAGCTCTAAGTTACACAGAATGCAAGTTAAGGAGGAAATCATATCCCAGTCTCTATTTCCCAATCAGAGGGAGATGAAATACAAACACTTTGTTTCTGTTTTGAGTGGTAGAGTTGATCATAGACATAATTTTCTCTTTGTCACCTTTAGCAACAGCTAAAATTTATAATGCAGCTTAATTGAGTACTTAATCACAAAATATTTAGCGGCATAAATGGCAATCAGGGTACAAAGAAATAGTTAAGGAGACTGATATGCAAATATCTTCAAACCAAATTCCAGCTTTTAAGGACTCAAGTGCCTTTTCATATGATTACTAAGTTTGGCATTTTTGAGACATGTCTTAAATCAATACCTGTAATACTTACAAACATCAGTTGGGAGAATAATATTGTAAACACATATTCTTGCTGTAGGGTATGTTTTAAATGTCTAAACAGTAATCAATATAGCGAAATTAAGTATTGACTAAAATAGCTTTAAAATAAGTAATTATTGGTTTGCTCTTTCAGAAATTAGACATTTTCACTTTGGGAATAAAGAGCAAATTTACTGTCATGGAATTAAAGTGGTTTTGACCTTTTTGTACTACTTTCCTCTCTATGAAATGATTAGGTTTAAATATGATTGCGCAGCTGTATTATGTTGCTTGCATCAATTTTTAATTATTATAAAGTCAATGTTAGAACAAAAGTGATTAGTGCAGTACGTCAGTTCACCTGTTTACTTTCTGCTCAAAACCAACCCTGTATTTACCCAAACTAACCCACATTTCTGGCTGATATGGCTAATTAGACTAAGTGAAATTGTTTTTTTTTTCCCCTTTGGGGGGTGTGCGTCCCTCTCTGTTCATCTTTGTTGGCTCTTTGTTTTAAAAAATACAAATTGTTTGGCTTATCTCTTTCATTTGTAGAGGGACTTTTTTTGGGGCTGTTTCTGTGTGCACATCTCTTTGTATGTGTAACCATAGATACAAATAGCTTCCCAGTTCTTCTGCCTTGTAAAACAGGAGCGTTGTTGCCCATGCAATATCACCAAGGATTAGTGCCTACGAAGCCAAGCCTAGTTACAGACAAAATGGGGTTAGCTTCCTAGGTTTGGCTTACTATTATCCTCTATTTACTGTGGTTTACCACTGGCCCTTATGTTTTCCCTCATCACGTCTGTAAGTGGCTTTGAACTTGGGCCCTTTAATTTAAAAGGCCCACATGAGCTACACACCACTCATTAATTTTCCTGAGACTCATCGTGAGTAGTGTTACAGATTTTAATGTAAACTTGCTTAGTACTTTTTAATAAGTCATCACATCTCATTGTCTGTTGTTTAAAACATAAATGGCAGCCAGGTACTGGTGGCTCATGTCTGTAATCCTAGCTACTCAGGAGGTTGAGATTTCAGGATTGAGGTTCTAAGGCAGCCCAGGTGGGAAAGTTTATAAGATGCTTATCTCTAATTAACCACCCAAAATCTGGCAATGGAGCTGTCTCAAGTGGTAGAGTGCTAGCCTTGAGTAAATTAGCTAGGGACAGCACCCAGAGTCCAAACCCCAGGGCTGGCCCAAAAGAAAAAAAGAGAGAGAAATCACACTAAATTTAAAAGTTGTGTAAATTTTCTTGTGTTTTGTTAATAAACAGAATATGATCTTGTTTAAACTAGAAGATGTAAGCATCTTAGTTTAGACCCTCAGTTGGCTGTTACAAGTATCAATAGAACAGATGGAGGCATGACTTTTGAGTAGTAGTGATGAATGGAATGGCTCTAAAGAAAGTAAAAATTACCTTCGATTCCTTCATACTTCTGTCAATTGAGGAGAAGAATTTATATCTGCAATATATATACCCACCTGTGTTTTAGATGATGTAACTTTCCTTCCGCTACTTTCTTATGTTATTTTTGAGACACATTAGAAAATAGTTGCTTTAAATGGAAGAAATATGTAAAGTACTATCATTCAAAACTTTAAAGGCTTATTATATATAATAGAATTCAATGGAATTGAAACAAGGAGTTAGGAGGTGCTTGGGATTAGATGGTTTTTCAATGAACTTCATAAATTATATTACCTGAGTAAGCTTATCCTGAGTGGGTTTGAGCAAGATCAGCTTTGGAAGCCAGTGCTCTTGGTCTCCTGGAAATATCTTTGCTTCAATGTCCCCAGAAGCTCTGGCTGTACAACATGGACTGTAACAGGCTCACATTTCACTTCAGAAATGTCACTCATATTTACTAAGATGTATAACCTTAGCATATTTGGTATACTTACAGTTTCACAACTCTGAAAAAGGTAACTGAAAACTGCTTGTATGTCTCTGAGATGGCTTTCTTTTATTTGTTACCACTGTCTTTAGCGAGTCTGATTGCCAAATTTCCCTTGTTCTCCCATTCCAGGTCTCCTTCTCTCTGCCTCCAGCCTCACTCCTCCCACAACAGAATATTTGTGAATAATGTGCTCTAAACACTGCTAGAGAAATTCTTTTTCATATAAACAAGACACCATGAAGGAATACAAATTACTTTTTATTGTGCACTGCTGTTTTAAAGAGATCATGAAGGGGTGGTGCAATAGAATGGAAAAGCCACACAAACTCTGTTGATCAAGGTTAAAATCCTGCCTTATTCCTTTCAGCCACAGAACTAGGCAAAAGCTTTTGAAGGAAGGAAGTGTTGCTATCTTAAGAGATTGCAGGTCAGATGCAAGGATAGCATCAGCCTTTCTCCATTACTTCCATTCTGCCCAACTTGTCCCATCCCCAGGTTATGCCTAATACATCATAAAATGATAAGATGAGATAGCCATCCATAGCACTTCACTTGAAGTTCTCTACCTGTTGCTTTGTTTACCTTTCAAGAATGTGCTAATTTCATTTTGATTTTGCACAGATTGTGCATTTTAAGAACAGGTTATTTCTAGGGCATTTACATACTCTATCTGTGTCCCACAACACCAAGGGAAACATTATGTATGGCTGCATGTTATAAAATTAAATAAGACTTGATATATTTATTACCACCTTTGTCTAGATATTAGGTATTAAGCTATAACTTGTCACTTTCATCTATTTTGTTGTCATATAGAATCTTAAGTGGCCTTCACAGACTAAGATAGGGAAGGGCCTTGGTTGTCAGTTTTATTCTGTCATGATAAATGGCCTAGTGATGAGATGGGAAGGGCATAGCAAGTGTCCCTGCTACATAGTGAAGTATGGCGGTTGTCTGGAAAGGAAGCATTAGTAGGTTTGCTTTAAGTGGTGGTCAAACTATGTGCTTTTGCCTGAAAGAAAAATCAACACATTAAAACTGATTCAGATTTGGATAGTTGGCAGACATTTTCTAAATGAAGGAAGCATGTGATATCTTGGAAAACAATCACCAATGTCTGTTGCTAATGTTACAGGTAAAGTGAGAATTAAAATTTTAGAAAACTTGTTTGGGTTACTGTGAGGGTGGAAGATTATTATTAACTAAGAACTGAATTTAGAGGTACTATTCATGGATGTGTACTTTTGATATTGTATAACAAAGTATGGAGAAACTTAGATGATGTAACAGTGATCAACATACTTTTCAGTTCACCAATGAATAATGTTAAAATAGTGTGTAGGTAAATATTTATACTTTTTTTAACAGAATAGGTAAGGCTCATAAAGATTTTCCTAGTTAATACTGAAATCAGCCTCTAAAAATGTTACTAAGTTTTTTTTTATACTATCAAAAGAGAATGTTCGTTGTGATTTGAAAGATTATTTAAGAATGTGTAGCTTTCCAATTATATTTTATAATAAGAGATTTATATATTAGGGCTTGAATTACAGGTCCACTCTGCAACTTGAGCCATGTGCCCCTTTTCACTAAGTTATTTTTTAGACAGATTCATGTAGTTTTGTTTGGAGCTCCACAAGACCACAATTCTTCTAGGTATAGACTCCATAATAGCTGGGTTTGTAGTCATGAACCACTATACTTGGCTTGTTTGATAAGATGAGGGAGGGGAGGCTCTCATTGACTTTTGTCTAGGTTACATTCACATTGTGATCTTCCTGATGCTCAACTCCTGAGTTGAGCATTTCTTGTACAACTTGTTATCTCCTCCCACATTTCTCCCTCTCCCGCCTCCCCCTTTCCCTCTCCCTCCATAAGTTGTTCAGTTGGTTTACACCAAATGGTATTTTAAGTATTGCTTTTGGGGTCATTTGTCTTTTTATCCTTTGTCTCTTGATTTTGATATTCCCTTTCCCTTCCCTAGTTCTAATACCAATATATATAGTACCCAGGGTACTCAGATGAGATACAGTGATAGCGCAGTGACAACCACAGTAACGTGAAAATGCCAATGGTTTAAAGGGGTTTCATCATGGTACTAAAGCATATACCATACTTTAGTCAGGTTGATTACATACACAAATAGATATATATATATATATATATCTGTTTGTGTACAGTGTGCATATATGTATAGAAACCTATGTGTGTATATAACACTTCATTTCTCACCAAATTTTTGACTTGAACATATATGTATTTAAAATATGTTGTTTTATAAGTTGTTTTAAAATTAATTCGATATTAAAAATCTTATTACTATTTCGAAACAAAATATATAAATAGAAAAAAATCTTCTTAAATAAGATCTTAAACCAAAGCTTCTTGAGGTCTTCAATAATTTTTAAGTCAAACTTGCATTGAGATGAAAAATGTAGAGAGCATGAATTGTCCCTTTTCTGTTTTAACCTGACAGGCAGAAAGAATCATGCCAGCCTTTTGGGTAGCATGAGCAGTGGCTCCCTCCTTGTTCTCAGCAGAAGCCAGAATGCTGGGAGTTACCCATAAGCCACCCCCCTCTTTAGCCCATCATCGCTATCTCTCTCATTTTTGTTACTCCATACACTCTGACCTTGATGCATTTTGGGACCCATCTAGTTTATCTGCCTCCTAATTTTCCTACACATATTCTCTCTGCTCTGTGTCCTCTTCTAGATGTTTTTCTCTTCATTCCATTTCTTGACAAGACAAACATCTCAGGGGAGATTTTTCCTTTTGATTTCTCTCATATATTTCTTTTCCTTTCTCAGGTGTTTACTGTTGGAGTACATTCTTCCTGATAATTTATATACATTGTATTCTGTGTACATTTATAATTTTCTTGCTTATTGTTGGTCCCTGTACTTAAAATTGCAACTTTCTTATATAACACATGTTGTCATTCTCACTTACTCAGCTACAGGTTCTAGAAGGCTCTGGCACACGGCCTATGTTGGTGGTAGAAATGGCTTAATGACTTGTCTTAATATCTTAGAAGTAACTACATTCACATGCAGCATGAAGCTGGAGGGCTTCCTTTGGGGGAACTTTCAATGAACACATTTTGGATAAAAAAAAATTATCCTTCATGCCAGATTGGAGGATAGTGTAAAGCCAGGGTTTTTATGAAATTTCTATTTAATGAATGAAGCCTTGAAATACTGCATTCCTAAATCTTGATTGTGGTTTACTCTAATGGCAAATTTCCACAAATAAAACAACATTCTGTGCTTAAAGTCTGTTCTACATGGAGGATATTATTTGACTGGTACAGCAATCAGAGTGCATCATTCCTAGGCTGTGGCTTGTCTTGAGTTTTATGTTGTGAGACATTCTTCCCCATCTAAGTTTTGGTGGGTTACTTATTTAATCCACCAACATTTTTCCAGAGATGATGACAAAATATTCACTATTATGAATATTCATATCTTCTAGATTAAAATATTAGGGCAAATCATATCTGTGTATGCAAGGAACTTTCCTTATCAGAAAGCAGAAAGCTATGGATGCAGTGCAATCTCTGTAAAATTTCTTCACAGAAATAGAAATAAATCCTAAAATCCATATTAGTCAGAAATCCCAGAATATCTATAGTAATCTCAATCAAAAACAGAAATTTTAGGAGTATCACAATACCAGTTTTTTTTAATTACACCTCATAATTAAAGTAACATAACAGCATGGTACTCACACACACACATGCACACACAAATAATTGCAAAAGCTTCCGTTTAATATGTCAGTTTGAATAGAAGACTCAGTAACATAAAATATCAATTGTACCAAATATATATATATACATACATACACAGACATATGTAAATAGTACAGTTCCAACTAGAATCTCCATAGGGTTTATATCTTTTTAAAAATAACTATTTTTTTCTTTGTTGTTGTTTTTCTTTTCTTTTCTTGTTTGTTCTTGTTTGTTCATTTGTCTTGTTTGTTCATTTATCTGTCTTTGGGATGGTAAGGAGATGCACAGAAATGGAGGGACACAGGGTGAACAAATGCAGCAGTGTTATTCACTGTACAGTATATTCAAAATGAACTATAATTTGTGGATGGGGATGGGAGGGGAAAACTGGGAGAGATCGAAGGAAGGGGTGACATTGTTGAAAAGAAATGTATTCTTTACCTGACTTACATAACTGAAACCCCTCTGTATATCATCATTATAGTAACAATGAAAATATTTACCAAAAGAATAATTAGATAAAATCTTACTAATTATTTAACTCTGTGATATTAGAAATATCAACGTACCAGAATGGCCATCATTAGCAATTTAGTGACCATTCCCTTTGAAAACTCTCTCTCTCCTTTCCGTTCTTACTCTTTCTCTGTCTCTCATACACTCACACATGACATTACACAAGATATTTTAATGTTGAACAACTTTCTATTTGTTTGTTTGTTTCTTTACATGTGAGTTACAGTCTTGGTTTTTTCCTTACCATTTTCTAAATCATCACTGCCTTATCAAAGTAACCAGTATTAGAAACCTGCACATTCACTTGATTCATGATATGTAAGCAGTCACTTCCATTGGAATTTATATCTTGTTTATGATCAAACATGATGGAAGTTATTCATGAGGTGTCTAAGGCAAGGAGAAAAAGCTCTTTTGCTCTGGCCTTGCTCTATGGTAGTGCTTACTTATGATACATATTCTGTGGAAAACTAGTTGCTACATGGGAAGCCCAAATGAAACAGAAAGGCCTGGCTGTTCAGTTCAATGCTCCAAATGAAATCACCACTAAGAACTAGCATTAATGAGGATCTTATATGTGCAGCTAAGTGGAGCCTCTGTCTAATTCCGGTCATGTGAGACACCCCAAATGAGAACTATCTCAAGACTCAAATAAATTGTAGTTAGCCACTGTAATTTTTTTGATAGCTTTTAATGAAAACATGGATGTCCAAGACCATCACTACTCTTCATGCTTCCTTCTCCATGAATACATTGTTGGGCAGTTCTTCAGTGAGCCACAAGTAAATCTTTGGCCTCTGTTTCAGAATTCAGAGTGAAATACACTCTGCTGATTAACTTCACTTGCATCTGACTTCCCCCATAGCTTCTGAGATAGAATTTGTTTCATATGAATGTGTGCTTAATTTCATTTTGTTTCAAATGTTCTTGATTCAGTCCCCAAGAGTAAAGCTCTCACTTTTTCCATTCAGTTGTAAATTTTTCAGGACACACAATGTCTTGTATGTCTATTCAAATCAGGGATGACACCAAATTTATATAAATAATTTAATTTTAAACTACCAAAGTGAGTTATCGAATGCTTTCTAAATTTTGAGAGCTCATACTATTGTGTTAAAAGCTGTACTGAATTTGTTGAGTATGAAGTATTTAGCCCTATATTTTAACCATTTCTTTATAAAGCATGTTAGTGGTATGGGATACGGAGATTATTCCTGGAGCTACAATTCAACTGTTTTGTTGTTTTCCTTTGATCATATTTTGGCCTTTAGGCCAATTGTCCTCATTCCCCAAACTATAGCCCTGATAGCTTTTCCCAACATGCTCATATTTTTCTTGGATTAAGATTTCTGTCTTTGTGTTTTCCTGAGTCCTAAATGTCTGTTTGCTTGCTCTTTTATATTCTCTTGCTCTCAGCAAGAGAATATTATAACCTCCAAGTTGACTCTGACCATCTATTCCTTAGTAGTTCCAGTCTTCAATCTTGCCATTTTCCTATTATTCCAAATTGTTTCAGTCATTGTCACAGAGTCTGAGAGTGTGGTAATGTATTATCCTAGAAGGAACATAGCAGGCATGATAAATATTTATTAAACAAATGACTGGACTCTCCAGCTTTCTCTCCATCAGCATAAGGTAGACCTTGGGAAACTGGTTCAGCCCATCATCTCTTGCTTCTGTGCACTTGCTCTACAGCAGCTAAGATTTAGCCTGAGCTAGGCTGATGGCCACAGTACCATGGAAAGCAATCTACTTTAACAAGTTCAAATGAACCTCAAGTTATTCTAAAAGATAAGTTTAAGATATTGCAATCTGAAAGTTCTTCTTAATATTTTTATGCTTGAAATCTGCCTTTATGTTTCAGCAAGCCAGATTTCAGATGACTGTGTCAAAATGAAATTTTTTATCTCAAGTTATTACTTTGTCAATTGGAAGAAGGTTTAAAGTTTTTTTTAAGATAAGGCTTTCATTAGCTTAATCTATAGACAGATTATTTGCTTTCCTCTCACTTAACTATATTTAGCGGCTTAAATAATAGAATCAATTGTTAATCTTATCTGGTGTTCATTAGGTAATTTTCTCTCTCACTGTGTAAAATTATAAATTCCAGAGCAAGTACATTTTCTAGATTCTACACAGAGAGTTGCCCACAAGAGACTTGTGAATTATTCGTTCTTTAAAAATGTGTCATCTGAAGCCAGGCACTGGTAGCTCATGCCTGTAATCCTAGCTACTCAGGAAGCTGAGATCTGAGGATCACCATTCCACGCCAGCCCTGATAGGAAAGTCTGTGAGACTCTTATCTCCAATAAACGACTCAGAAAATGCTGGAAGTGGTGTTGTGGCTCAAATGGCAGAGTGCTAGACTTGAGCAAAAGATGCTCCTGGACAGCTCCCATGCCAGAGAACAAACCTCAGGTTCGACAAAAAGGGTCATTTGAGACTTTTTTGGGCTCAGCTATCCCCTATTCTCTCACCCAAGGCAATAGAGAAGGTAATGGGCTCTCCCCACCCTCAAGGTCGGAGGAGCCGTGTAACTAATTCCATCCAATGGGATCTAAGTACAGCAGACATGATATGATGGGGTAACTACCGGCACAGGACCCTGCCGGGTTATTTCCCATTCTACAATGTCTAAGGAGGCTTTACGTTCTAGATAGTTCAGCCTTAGTGTGCTTTTAGCCCACACACTGGCTCCCTAAGTGACTGCAATAGTTTGATGGGATATGTAATATTGGGGTGGGATAAATCCATTTAAGGCAGATAGCATAAGGGAGACATTGGGATGTTTTGCTCTTGAGACTTTGTGACTGGTTGCTGTCGTACTGGAGTCAGTCCTAAATGTGTAATATCATTGTGTTAGCTTATCTCCAGTAGAAGAGATTTCTAAATATTTAAGGAATCAAAACAATATTGCAAAAATATGTTTTCAAAGAAAGAAATATACTGGAGGCGAATGCCTTGTTTGTTCCATATTTTTCTGAATGGAATTGAAAGTAAAGCCATGCACTGAACACTCTGGCTCCATGTTGCAGATACTTTGATTGTACGTGACTATGGAGGGATGGCTCTATATCATCCATGATTTTAACTCACAAAATTATCTTTTATTCCCACTGAAACTACTCATATTTAAGTTATTCTTTCAACTATTATTTTTCCACACAAATTTACATCTTTTAAACCACCAATTATTCCTGTTTGCTAATTCTAAAGATGTCCCAAAGCAGGAACAGCGTCCTGAGCTATTAGACTTTGGAAGAGAATAGTAAATCAAGTGGTAGATAGGACCATCTATCATATTAAACATAGGGAATTCACCACAAAATCATTACACTAAAAAGCGACAATTTTGATTGATTAAAATTGTATGGGCTGGATAGTGTTAAATCATAGTGAGTGATATGACATTATAATTTTACATCTCATATTTCTGCCAAGACAATGAAGGTAAAAGGCATTGTCATCAGATGATAACAGACAATAGGAAGAATCCTGATGGTAGATTTATTACCTGGTTTAGATTTAGAAAGAAGTAATTCTTATCCTGTTCCACTTATCAAATGACTGTAAATTTAGTGATGATGTAAAATTCTAAAGCAGAGCCACTTACAGTTTTGACAAAGTGCCGGCTATAAAGTATTTATTGTTCTCTTTGGTTCTGCCTTACACACTTAAATATTTATCAGAAACATAAGCCCTTCTGATAAATGTTTCTGATCTTTGGGGCTAGACGGTTTTTTTTATACTTAGATTTTTCATCAAAAGTGACTTCTATATTCTTTATTGTGTTAATAATGTTAAGCTCATAATTTGAAAGACAGTATGTGAATTTTAAAATTGTATTCCTTTTTAACTTCTGGTTTGAAGTGTGAGATTTTTGTGGTAGTATACATAGTACACTAATGAAGATGCTCTGTTTTCTTCATTGATCTAGAGGAGACCTAATTTTCTGAATGTTTTATACATAAGACTAGGTGACATTTAGGTGTTAGTGATGGTTTCTAGGTGCAGTCTGAAGATATGTATGGTAGCCTTAAGTGATGTGTTAGAAATTTCCTATCTCTGAATTCTGTTTTGGATAGACACAAACACAGGCAGTTCTAGGTGAATACAGGAGTTCTTGCCTAATAACACAGCTGTTTGGTCCCAAATATAGCTCCTGAGTCAAAGGAAAGCAGCAGGATGCTGGACAGTGAGCTGTGGGTGGCAGTATTGGCATGAGGATATTCTTTGCAGGAAGCAGGAGACCTTTGACCTTCTCAATTTAAGGCATACAAAATGGAGACAAATAGTAAGCAACTCAAAAACATCAAGATTCATAGAAGGAAGGCAACTGGGAACTTCATAAAGTTGCCCCAAACCACCAACACAAACAAAGCATATTGAAGGGAGAGCAACCATTTTACTGAGTAGTAGTATCTGAAGTATACATCACAAAAACTGAAATAGAAAGTGACTGAACTAGCAGGAAATGGAATCCTGTCCCTAAAAAATGGGCTACATTCACAGGATAAAGTTAAAGAACACAGCTGAGCATCTTTATGGGAAACACTTTAACTCTGTTGAATTTTTTTTGAATTTCATTTTTTACTCTTCCTAATACCTCAAAAAGTGTAATAGAAATAACAGAGCACAATGAATTCATAATATCTCAGAATTTCAGAGGGAGACATCTTGACAAAACATTAGCTCTACCATGTAAGCCATAGCTCCAGTTTTGACTTTTTTTCTTTTTCTCCACTTTTGGATTTTCTTATTTCTTTTTCCCTCCCTCCTTCTCTCCCTCTCTTTCTCTTTCTCTCTGTCTTTTTTCTTTCTCCATTCTTTCTTTCCTTCCTTCCTTCCTTCCCTCCCTTCTCTCTCTCTTTCCTTTTTTTTTGCTCTCTCTTTCTCTCTCTGCACATGTGTATGTGTGTGTTGAATTCTACATGTCTTGTCTGGCTGGCTTTGATCTGCAGTCCTCAGCTCTCCTCCTCCTGAGTAGCTAGGGGTACAGGCACAAATCACCAGTATTGGGTTCCTATTTACTTTTATTGTGAAGAATTTCATTGGCAGAGATCAACAGAGTAGCTGAGCCCATTACCTTGCTCTCCTAGCTGAGCATGTACTGCAACCTCAGACTTTTCAAGAGCATATACGTAGTTCTTCTCATCATAGAATGAAGGACAATCTCAACAGACGCATTAAGTCATAGTCAAATCTCATGACATTTGTTGGATTTGCTTGAGATCTGATTAATTCTAAGAAATTGAAAGCAACGATATAACTTTAAAAAAAGGAATTGAGAATACTTTTTAGCTCAGTCAATCTTCTCAATAGTTTCTTTTGCACACATATACACTTCTTTACAAAAATAATCCAAAGAGGAGTTATTGATCTCATTTTATTGGGAATGTCAGTGAATTAAGGAGGTTTTAAATCCTTCAAAATTCATCCGGAAATTCATGGCACGATGCTGGCATTTGGGGTTCACAAATTGCCTGGGCAATGGGGCAATGACAGAATTCAACTAATTTATAGTTAGGTCTCTACACCCTCTTAGATTCATGGATCAAAATGAAAAAAAGGTTTTGTGTTCTGGAACATTTTCTCATTCAAGGATAAGGAAGGTTAGTGTGAAGGTAAGTTCTCTGGCCCACTTATAATTTACAGGGAACATTCAGCATTGCTCTCATTTTCTTGAATATCAAAGGCTAAAGATTATCTTAAATAAATCAGAATTTAAAAGGAAACTCTGGGAAATATTACACATGTATTGAGCAGATGGTTTCATAGAAGGGAACAATTAACTGGATTCAGGAATATTTCTTTAAATTTAGTCACCTCTGTTAAAAGAAGAGCAATCTAAGTCTCATCTGTCATTCAATCTTGCTTTAAATTTTCATTTTATTTACAAGTGTGAGAAATCCGTCAGAGCCAGAATAAATAATTTTCCAACATAGCACATGGCAAAGAGAGAACTCTAGTTTTATTTTTCATCTGGGTTTTGTGTCCCAAGTTAGGAAGATTAATGTTTCATTTTGAACAGATTCTGAATTATTGGAGGATTGGATTCTTTTTTGTTAAGAATGTTCATCAGAGAAGAGTGATAATTGATGAGACTTTATCAAAGAGTTGAGTTTTGGGAAGAGAGAAATTCAACAAGTTCCATACCCCTTTCTCTGCCTTATATAAGAAGATGTAAGTTTTTTCTTCCTTGGAAGGAAAATGTACCTTCAGGGAGATAGGTAAGCACAAGTTATAGCCACTCAGGAAATTAGCCAGTTACAGTATTTCCAGCTTTCCCTTGAATACTGCAAGAAAATGCTAAAAAAAGAAAAGTCAAGAAAAGTTTAGAATTCCTATGCAGGTAAAAGGAATAAAAGAAAAGCTCATAAGGGTTTGGTGAAGCTCTTATAAACAAGCAAAGTTCATCTCACATCATGAATTCAAAAGCATTTCTAATGGCTTTGATAGGGGATATTAACAGTGTCTGCCTAATGGCTCAAGATTGGCAGCATTTGCAAAGGAAATCTTCTGCTCTCTTCGGTGGAGGCACAGGTTCATTTTCATGTCCTCATAACTGTTTATAAATTAGACCTTTGCTTTAAAAATTAGTCCTAAAAGATTCAGGGGAATTGGACTACTCTGACTTTACAAAAGTTCAAATTTAAGAAAGTAGTTCTCCAACTATGTTCATCACAGCACAATTTACTATTGCTAATATATGGACCCAACCCAGCTGCCCCTCAGTAGATGAATGGATGAAGAAAATGTGGTATATATACACAGTGGAATTTGGTGCCTCTATCAGAAAGAATGACATTGCCCCGTTTGTAAGGAAATGGAAGGACTTGGAAAAAATCATACTAAGTGAAGTGAGCCAGACCCAAAGAAACATAGACTCTATCTTTTCCCTCATTGGTAATAATTAGTACATGTCTAGCACAGTCCTAGCAGAAAAGCACAATGGCTCAATAGCTAGTAACATGAATATATAAGGTGATGCTAAATGAAATGAACTCCAAGTTATAGAAATAAGTGGTTTATCATTGTTGTTGTTGTTATTTTCAATGTACCATGTGAAATTATGTCTTTTTCTTTTGTCTTTCTTCCTCATGGTTTTATCCCTGATGTCACTATAACTGATTTTGATACCTTGGGAGTGTATATATGTTTACTGGAACTAGGGAAGGGAAGTGGAACATCAAAATGGTGACACAAAGTGTAAAAGATGAACCAATGCAACAGCAATACTTAGAAGACAGTATGTTGTAACAAGTTATACAACTGGGTGGGGGAGGGAGTTGGGGAGGGAGGAAGGTGGGAGAAAATGAGGGAGGTGGTAGGTAGCAAATTTGACAAGAAATGTACTCACTGCCTTACATATGAAACTGTAACCCCTCTGTACATCACTTTGACAATAAATTGATTAATTAATTTAAAAAAAGAAGGTACTCATCTAAGATAATGAAGAAAACACATGTAAATCATGAAGGGTACAAACCAGAAAGCGCGCGCACACAGACACACACACACATACACACACACACACACACAAAACAATAAGTTGTTTGTTTACTTGTGATATTTCTTAAAGTTTAATTTGCTATTTTTGGGTTGTCACTGCTGTTCTTTCAATCCATCTGGCAACACACATTCCCTCTATAAAAGCAGAGACCTTCTTATGTGTTGGGTAAGGGCTCTATTATTGAGCTACAACCTTAGCCCATCCTACATTTTTTTGGACGAATTTCAAAATAATTTACAAATACTAATCAGTATCTTTCACTCCTAAGCACTTTAAAACTCAGTATTTAATTTGGGGCTATAATGTAATGACAGTGAAATTCTCAAGCCTTATGTTGGATGATATTGGCAGATGCCTATTGTCTATGTATCTGTGCCATCGGGACACTGACTTTCAGAATGCTTCCTCCAGCCCTTCCCTCACAATTGCTGCTCACATCTCATTGTCTTGATTTTGTCATGATACTAATCACATTATTAAAAATTATAAAATAAGGATATTTGTATCCATTTTGTAAGATGTTCAGTCAGCATGTTTTTTGAGACTCATGCTGGGATAAGCACAACAAAGCAATCTTTTTATTGTTGTATATTAATATGTCATATGTAATGTCCGGGGTTTGCCCACTTACCTCGCCACAGGAATCTTATTGGGAATATCACCCACATTGAAGTCATTGCCAGTCCTCGTGTTTGCTTCTCTTTGGCACACATTCCAGAGGGGAATTGTTGCCCACAGCAAGACTTAGTTTAGTTTTGTAAATGCTTCTCAGAATTGTGCCACTTTGTATTCTCATCTTTAATGACTTTATTCTTTCCTTGACCACATTGTTCAACTTGGAGGAATCTGAGGTCAAGATAGGGATATATATACATATATATGTATGTATGTATGTATATATATAAAACATATATATTTTATTTTTCATAGGTTTGTGCTGTGCAATAAATGACAGAAGAAGTGACTGTGTGAAATTATTTTATACTCCTCAATGTATTACTATAGTAGTGTCAGAGAATGTGGCTAAGTCTGTAAAGAGGCAGTATAAATAAATGAAAATCTCCCACAGACAGAACATGTTATAAAAGGATAGATATAATTAATTACAATGATGTCAGTGTTTTCACTAAATCTCCAAGCCTTATGGAATGCATTAGTGGCTTAAAGTACAGAACATTGTATACACTTTTCCATAGGTTCTTTATTGAACACATAAATAGTGTATTATGTAGTCTCTGTTAATAGTACAATTTAAACTTTGCTATAAGTTGGTCAATTTTTCTTAACTATAGAAAATTGGCTAATATAAGGCAAGAGGTTAGACTTGGCAAATGTAATATATTTTCATTCCCACATGAACGAAAACCCTTACCCCCCACAATTTTTATTAGTATCAGATGATTGTACAAGACACTTTTATCTTGATATGTCCATATATACAAAAAATACACCTTGGTCAGACTTACAGCTCTGTTCCTCTGCCTCACCCCTCCCAACCTTTCCTAACCAATCTTATTTTTTAAAATTATTATCTTCAAGTAGTTATACACAGGGGTTTCAATTCAACATGTCAGTTTCTGAAATTAATGTACTTGCTCATGTCATGTCTTTCATTATTCTCCCTTATCTCTTTCAACCCCACCAACCCCTTGAATTTTTTACCTTAATTTTCACCTATATACATTGAAGATTAAGAATGCATCATCCTATTGTCTCTCTTCATTTTTTTACTCCTCATCCTAGCCAATCTTTCATTTTGACACATGTACATGACATATTTTTACCATGTGCCTGAAATAAAATAACACGGCATGATGCAGTTAAGTGGTAGAGTTTGATCTACAGCAACACACCCACATACATATGCACACATGCACACACATACCTCATGCAGAACCAGTAAATGTAATATTTCATTGGAGATCAAAATATCTGGATCAAAACATCTATGTGTTCCCCTTTTCGTCCTGAGGGGCTTGGAGTGCCTTGTGCTCTGTGTTCCTTCCCAGAATTAATTTCAGAGAGAACTCAGATTTGACCAGGAGCCCGTGGGGGAAGAGTCTTCATGTAACTGTTAGTTCAGAGTCCTCTTTTCCCCGGAGATGTAGATTAAGATGTCTGACATTTTATTAAGACAAATTTTTTCTGAAACAGATTTTTTTTCAAGGTAGAGTTTTTCTTCACTACTAGCTTTATTAAGTTTCCTGGATATTTTAGGAAAGCATTCTAGATGCCTTGAAGTCCTTGTCAAGCTGCAAAAAAACCCAATACGTGAAGCAAACATCAGAAACACGTGTCTGAGCAGGAACTGGTAAGTACTGAGAGGAATCTGGCAAGATGTGTTTGATATCTAAATACAAACCTCACCTACCTTCAAACCTTCTTTCAGACTGTTCTTCCTCAAACAAGTGATGAACCTACAGAAGTTCCTTGGGTGTCTGGGATTACATAAAGTGTGTCTGTTATGTTTGCCTCAGCTATGAATATTTGCCATCCTGAGAATTTAAAATCACTAGGGTCAAACCAGCCAAAATAAACCAGGAAAAGGTTTTTTTTCTAATAATCAAAACAAATAATTTCAGTGAAGGGATTTTTTTTTTGGCCAGTCTTGGGCCTTGAACTCAGGGCCTGAGCACTGTCCCTGGCTTCTTTTTGCTCAAGGCTAGCAATCTACCACTTGAGCCAAAGCAGCACTTCTGGCTTTTTCTATATATGTGGAGCTGAGGAAGTGAACTCAGGGCTTCATGTATACTAGGCAAGCACTCTACCACTAGGCCATATTTCCAGCCCCAGTGAAGGGATATTGAAACTGCTCAGGACTCATGAACACATGAGACAGAAACCCAACCCCAGTGACCTTGAGCAGAAGGGAGTCGTGGCAGCTTTTTGAGGCTGAATTTTTCGCTGTGCCTGAAGGAGCTGCTGGAGGACTAGGAGCTCAGACAGCAAGGAGCTTTGGGTATCTTCAGCCTACCCTGCTGAGTTTTCTTTTTGCTGCTGTAAAAATGGCTGAGGTAGCTGAACCTCATTCATTATCAAACAGTGCAGAGGGCATCTGCAAGTAGTCTCGAAATCTGATCCTCCAGGCAGCCATTCCCATGGAGTGACGAATTGGTTTTGTTGGTTCACAACTCTGATCTTTTATGATTTTGGTCCTCAAATGGTCGAGAGAAAAATAAAAGTCCAGTAAATTGGCCAGTGATTCATTGAGATCTGTGGGTTTGGGGTGTTTTTATTTGTTTTCTGTTTTGCAATTTATTTATTAATTAAACACAAATTTTTTGACAAGGTGTTGTGCAAAAAGGGTACAGTTACACAGTAGGGCAGTGTGTACATTTCTTGTGATATCTTACACCCTGTTTTTCTTTCCCTTCCCTAGGTCAGGTAGATATATAAAATAAGAAGGGGTGAGGGAGAGACAGGAGAGACCAGGTCTGTGAAACGAAAACTGCTTGTCAAATGGTATTTCCCACAGGATTGGGGCAGCACCCAACATTATGTAACTAAAACCAAACAACTACTCAACATATAAAGGTCAAAAATTGACCTCTCAGTGGAATACAATAGCTCAAAAGCTATGTATGTACTTTTTTTTTTGTAAATAAAGCTTTATTGGAACCAAGACTAATATAAGAACAAGTTGAGTTGTGTGGCAGGATTATGTATGACTAGATAGATCCTATCTTGACTGAATTTTTTTGATATTTCGAACAAAGGCTGTTAGGGCAAGGAGAAGCAACAGGATGCGGAACTGTTGGTGGGGATGTTGCTTGTTAGGATTTGGGAAGGCTGTTTTCTTGACTTTCTTAGGCTGCAGTTCAGCTGAGAGATAGACATAGAGGTGAATCAGACAAATGCTTAAAATTATTAACATTTTTGCGGGGCACCAGTGGTTTGTGCCTGTAATTCTTCTTACTCGGGAGGTTGAGATCTGAGGATCATGATTTGAAGCAAGCCATGGAAAGGGAATATGAGACTTATCTCCAACTAAACACTGAAATGCTGGGAGTAGACTTGGGGTTCACGTGGTAGGGAAAGTATCCCTGAGTGAAAAGGCTCAAGGGTAGCATTCAGGCTCCAAGTTCAAGCCCCAGGACTAGCACAGGCACAAAAAACATATTAACACTTTTCCTGAGGAGAAGGTGTCTTAAGAATGGCCACAGACCCCTCTTTCTTCTTAACACTGTTCCCTGAGACAGTGTCCTTTAGGGATGTTTAGGCATTGTGAGGAATTACCTTTGTCTCTCTCCTCTGTAGACTTTCATACATTGACACCATCTACCCAGCAAGTCAATCACTCCTAGTTCAGAGAAAGAGGTCAAGGCTGTAGGCAGAAGTGCCACCAAAAGTCTTTTTATATGGCATCAAGGAGCAAGGCAGTTTTCCTTAAGAGAGACTGGGTCATGATCTATTTATTCACTTATTTTCAAATATTTTATGGTCTTTCCTGTTTTTACCAAAGACAATATACATGTGGACTGATGTTTGACTGAAAACTACCATTTTTATGTCTTTCCATATAACTGGACTTTTCTAATCCCCAACTTCAAGGTTATAAACAATTATAAACAGCAGCAGGTGTCCACTGACTGCATACTATTCAAACTTGCTCTGCTTGGCTCTGAGCTTAGGAAAGAAGATAATGTTAGTGAAACAAGTCAGGCAATCTCCAGAGCCGAGCATCTTCCCTGGAAACCAGAGAGAGGAGACATTGAAGGAGAGGCATTAACAAGGTGCTCCCGTTTCATAAGGAGGATGCTCCTGAATCAGACCCTAAAGAAAGCCAAAGAAGCAGACTTGATTAAAGCTACTCAGCTTGGGATGTATACGGAACCTGCAGGAACTGGTAGGACAAGTGCCTTGTGAATCCAGTGAAGAAAGTGACTGAAAGAAACTACTAGACACCTTTGGCACTATGTTGAGCAAAACCCAAGGGTTTTTCCTGTACCTTCTTATTCAATCTTCTCAAAATCTTTTGAGGTAGAGACATTGGCTCTGTTGCTTCAATGTGGTAGCTAAGATTTATAAAGGTTAACCAATATTTTCTAGACATGGACAACATTTAAGAGTTGAGAAGAAAAATAATGTCTAATTGACTTCAGACTTTATCTTATCGTGTATTGTGGTGAAGGATGGATATGGACACACCAAGGAATCTATTCTCGTTTGCTGAATTGTTCCACAAGGTGAAAGCAAAACAAGATTTCTATTGACCAATCATTGTACATGAATGTGCTTTAGAATTTTTGAATTATGTACTCAGTAGTTATTTTGAATCACATATATTATAGATTCATAAAATAATGTGTGGAGAACTTGAGCAGAGAAAATGCAAGCTTTGACCTTGAATGTTATCATTTTACATAAGAGATAAGCCAGTAATAGGTGTTAAACTGTAAAAAAAAAATCAAGTATCACAAAGAATATTCAAAGTAATGAAAACAGAGTCATGAAATGTACTTTTGAGTTTACACAGGCATGAAAGATCATTGAAATAACTCCCTGTTTTTAATTTTTAATGCAGCAATCTCGTTTTATACTAGATTAGGTAGCATTATGATGCATGGTCACTAGATGGCACTGAAAGACTAAAGTTCAATTACTGTAGCATTGATTTACCTCTAGGTGTGGTATGTTCAGAATATATACATACCTACATACCTACATATATACATATATGTGGATTCAGAAATAAATAAAAAGACATCTTTTTTGGAGGGTAGAATGTCTTTGAAAATAAGGTATTTTATCTAAAACACCTCTATGTTACACTTTGCAAAATATATCAATTACAGAAAATGTCTCTCTTAATACTCGGTTATTTTAAATTAGTCTGACAGTGCATGCTATCACTCAGAAGTAGGCACAGCTTCATATTTAGACTTTTGCTTTCCATTTGTCATGGCAGCTTAAGTTACGATTATAATGGCAATTAAAAACACATAAGAGTGTCCTGTGATTACTACTATCTACCCACATTTATAAAACCAGCACATATCTATAGCAATGACATGTTAGTCAGATATTCTTTATTCTCTTGTCTCAGTGAGTCTAGGAGAAGGAACTTTGTTACCTTACAAATGTTACCTTGTTAGAAAATAGCTTTGTTAAAATCCACAGAAATTTGTTTCCTAAATAATAAGATGAAAACATTTTTTTGTAAAGAGGAAGTTTTCCCCCTGCGTTTTAGCTCTTGTGTTTTGATGTCAATTTTTATCTTGGGTAAACAGTTTCAAATTTGGATCTTCGGATTTTCTTTTTTGATTATATCAGAATAAGGATCATTTACAATCACCTTTTTTCCTTTCTAGTTTTTAAAAATTACCTTTCATCCGCACTGATATATGTAGGTTCTTTACTGTTTTCATTTTTCTGCAATTCTCTGCTCTCATGTCTCTGGCTGTGTGCACACACACGTCTGCTGCCTCCCTTCTCTCCTGCCTGTGCTCAGGGGTGTGTGTGAGTACATACATTTTCTTCCTTTCTCACTCTTCTAAAACCTAGGCATACCGTTTTCTTCCCAGCACTCTTCTGGCCCATTTTCTCTGCTCTTTGTCATTCATAACAATATTGAACATGAACATCACTAATTTCCCCCAACTTACTTTCCTCTCTGTTTTGTGACTGTGACACCAAATTCAGTGGAGGAGAAACAGTGTCAGATGAGCAATTGTTAGTTTTGGCTGCACCAAAGCAAACACTTACTTGGAGGTTTGTTATTCACATGGAGGAAAGTGTGTGGTAGGGTTCATCTAGATATAGACTTTGTCACATCTCATTTCTTACTATTCTTCCATTTTTTTTCATAGCCACTAACCAATCCTTTCAAAGCATTTCCTGATGTCTTTAAGGAATTTCTTCTTTATAGTCTCTCCTCTTGGAAAATGCAGACATGAGAACAGGACTTCTCATTGACATCGTATCATGGTTTTCGACTTTGACTATTAGTTTTTTGTTTTTGTTTTCTCTTTTTCTTTTCTCTATCAGGCAAAACAGCACAGGAAGGCACTGTAGTATCTAAGATCCACTCGCAGATAACTCCCAGCAATTAAAAAAACAAAAACAAAGGCCAAACTTCAGTTTATACAGACAGAAAGGTAAAAACGCTTTCTCAATATGTCCTGTATAGAGCAGCTCTATAGAACAATGCAGCTTATCTTTACTGGGGACAAGGTACATATATGATGGCATTTTGTTGCTGTCAGCCTTTTTTTTTTTTTTAATCACAGGGATATTTAGTAAGAGCAAGGTTTCATATCTAGAAACCTCCTTTTTTTTTTTTTTTTTTTTTGCCAGTCCTGGGGCTTGGACTCAGGGCCTGAGCACTGTCCCTGGCTTCTTTTTTTGCTCAAGGCTAGCACTCTGCCAATTGAGCCACAGTGCCACTTCTGGCCGTTTTCTATATATGTGGTGCTGGTGAATCGAACCCAGGGCTTCATGTATGAGTCAAGCACTCTTGCCACTAGGCCATATTCCCAGCCCCTAGAAACCTCTTTTCTACCATGTAAATAAAGGCTCCTTTTTCTGCACAGGCCCAGAGGCACACTTGCACACAGCCTTTCACAGGTAAGGCAGTGCAGGTTGTGAGCTCACTATTGATCATCAGAACACTCAGGCTGAAACACGAGAGGAAGGAAGTTCTGGAATCCATCAACACTCAAAACATAAGGCATATATGTTAGGATAATAAATTCATTATAATAAATAGGAGGTAAGGAAACCAGAACTCAAATTCTAGTTGTCAAATAGTTTATGGTATGTGGTGAAGACACAGAGAGGATGACATTGATTACACAAAAAGAACTGAGACTTTTTGAAGTTAAGCTAAGTATTATGCCAACTTTAAATGCCTGAAAGCAAAACAGAGCAATGAGCATTTCTCTATCTATTCAGTAGAATGTGGAATCCCGGTCATGGTTAGTAAAGTGTGGTCCATGGGTGAACAGAAACAGCATCATTTGGCTTTTTAAAAATATGTTGACATATTTAAAGAGACAGAGTCTTGGTATATAGCCCAGGCTGTCCTTGAACTCATTCACTATTCTTCTGTCTCATCCTCCTGATGTTTGGAATTATATGTGGGCAAAGCCCTTTTGTGTGCAAATAGAGAATCTCAGATTGAAACTGGATTAATGCTATAATTTAGATTTCTTCAGACAATTTTTGATGCTTATAGTTAGGGAGACATTGATTTAGCTTATAGTTAGCATTAAGATTATTTAATCTTTATAAGATTTTGAAAGACAGTGTCTCTCAACCACCTTCCCTCCTCTCTACCCCCTCCACTTTCTTCTCACATAATATTTGGAGAAAAATACTAAAGAAAAAAAGAGTTTCATCTTTTTTAGATAACTGAAAAAATAAAAATAGTAATTTCATACAAATTGAAATGCAATGAAATGAAAAAAGAATCAAGCATCTCCAATGGTTTGTGTGGCAAGAAGTTCTTTAACTTTTATTTTGTGTTAGAACTGTTCTCAGTGAAACAATTTTACAGATCTACACCGCTGACTTTGTAGCCTTATCTTTTCTATTGTCCCTCTGTCTTTTCTGGCCCTGAAAAACCTTTCCTTTCTTCCTCCTACCATGCCTCCCCTAGTCTAGTGGCTGCGTTGTTTTCCAGCTGGCATCAGTTTATGAAGCCCGTGGCTGTGTTAATGCCTTGTTAAGGCTGGTTCAGCTGTGGGGTCTTGGAGGGGGTCAATGTCAGGATGATTTTGCTTTGAACTCTTCCTGGGTAGGGTAAATCAGGGGCTGTGCTATGGGAAGCCTGGCTTGTGTGGGCTGTGGGAACCATGGGAAGACCTGCTTTCTGTCACACAGGGAGGGGAGTTAAGACATTTGAATTCACAAGTGGAGACAACATTCTTTAGGATATTCCTTCATTTTCAGTCCAGTGTATTCAGGTATAGCTGTGATAGACTGGATAGTATAACCTTACTATCTTTAAAAAATTATCTTTAGCAGTATGGCATGGTTTCAGTAATAATCTTTCTTTCTAACAAACAGATAACCTTATAATGCTTTAGAACATATGACAGAGGATGAAAAAAGAAAACAATATATTTATTCCAATTTTATCCTACCAGAATATTGTTTGGAATTTCCAGACTTCATTAGGGTGTTTTCATTAGGACACTGATGTTTCAGATGTTAAACATAACATGGTAAGCCTTTATTTTCCTTTTCAATGGAACATAATTTATTGAAAGCAATTTTTGTGTTTTCTTTTTAGAAACTAACATTGTCCACACCTTTAATTATGAGGGAAGGAGGATAAAACCTATCAGTGTCTCAAATCTACTGTAATCTAGTTTAACTTTCATAGCAGCACACCTAATCTTCTTTTTTTTATTCTATAAAGAAAAATGTAGTGTGAAACACTTCATCCTGATTCTCTTCCCCCCCCCCACTTTAGTTGATTTAAACATAGAATTTGAGTGGTCAAATTTTATTCTTGCTTGTAAGGTTAACCATAGGCCAGAACTGTTTATTTCTTTAATATTGACTTAACTCTGACAGCTGTTGACATTTTTTAAGGTCTATTTCTTTTAATGCTACATAATTTAAGGGGGAAAATCAAGACTAATTAGTTGTTAATGAGAAATGCATATAATGAGAAACAAATGTAACATTAATGTCATGTACAATGTATGTCTGTGTGGTTTAAAAGGTAGGGACACAACCATTATTCAAAATTAGGGAATAAAATCATCGTAATAATTACTAACAGATGTGTTGTAAGTTGAATTGGAAGTCAGAATTTCCTTGGCAGAACAATGTGGTGTACTGTTTGATAGTGTGCCTTTGCTATGATTTTTGAAAGCTTCACATTTTTTTACATATGTATATGGAAAGTAAATGTTCTCTTATCCAGCTGCCTGGCCTCCTTAGGAGATTAGTTTCTCCATTTTTTTCTATCTATCCGTTCATCTATCCAGCCAGCCAAAGCTCATATCCAGGTTTGAAGTCAGAATCTCTACTTGCTTTCTGGCTGATGTTCTACCACTTGAGCCATATCTTCAGACTGGTGTTTTGCTGCTTAGTTTTTAGATATGGATGCATGCAGACATTTCTACCTTGTCTATCCTAGAACCACAATTTCAGTCTCATGAGCAGTTAAGACTGCAAGCTGAGCTCTTTGTACACATCTCACATCATTTCTATTCCCTTGGACACAGTGTGGTATCAGGCTCTGTTGTGGGAGCTTATGATACTGCAAGGTTGCTGTGAATCAAGGCCTCAGGGACATCTGGATTATTTACAAACTATATGTTCACCCATGCAGACAGTTAAATCCCATAAGGTACCTTGAATGCCATGAAAATGTGACATCATGGATTCCTGGCATTTCTGGGACTGGTGAAATTGACTCCCTCCTTCTCAGCCTGTGTCTACAGATTTTGGTACCACTGAACAATGTCTCAGCATCAAGAAATAGGCAGAAACAAACAGAAAGAAAGAGTCTACTTCAGGGAATTCTAGTTAGAGGCAACTCTGAAACTTTACCCTTTTAGAACCATGGACTAGCAGAACTACATGATCGGGCCAAGGCTGTGGGGGAAAGGAAGGAAGACAGATGTGCTGGTGAAAAAAAACAACACAACTATCATGAGATGTGAAGATTTTAACCCTTGCACTGTTGAATGGTTTAAACTTAAAGAGATGATAATAATAACACATTTCATAATGCTACCATCCATCCATCCATCAATCCATCCATCCCGTTCCATCAAGTTATCGTCCTACCTACACTTCCATCCACCCACCTTGCATCCATGCATTTACCCATCCATCCACCTACTCCACCACAAACACTTACTAAATGTCTTTTATATTTTAGAAAGGAAGTTACCTTAATGAATAAAACATAGGAAGTCTCTATCTCATGAAAATTATATTCTGACAATAATATCTAACATTATTGAGACTTTACCACATTCTAAGCACTGTTCTATTTGGCATACAATATTTCATTTAATCTTCATCATAAATGCTGTAGATTACTCTAATTAAAGAACTTAGTAATCTAAGAAAGTATAACATCACTAACACTAAAACAGAAAAGAATACATCCTTATAAAATACATAAGAATGTTTTGTAAGAAACGGTTCCAATTTTCCATGAAACCAACATAAAAGATTCTGGACAACTTATTTAAATAGCAATTTAAAATGTAACAAAACTTATTATATCTATTTATGGATCATGATATAATGTAATATTGAAATTAAGCCCCAGTAAAGAGAAGCAGGCAGTGGAGAAGTCAGAAAGATGATAGCGAGCATTGCCTTAGTGCTCATTATTAAGTGGCTCCTAAGGGTGATTTTTTCTGAACTGTATGGTTTATGGACCACTTGTGCAAAAATCATTGGGATGCTTTCTAAAGTGGTCAATTTATAGTTATCTCTCAAGATACAATGTGACAGAACAGCTGGAGACAGAACTCAGAAACTTAAAGGTTTTAAACCAAATACTTAGGTGAGTTTTTTGAGACAGGGTTTTGTTATTTAACCAAGACTGAGATCAACTTCACCTCAGACCCCAGGCTCAGCTCCATCAAACTCACAATCTTCCTTCTTCAGCCTCCTGAGTGCTGCGGTTATAGGTGTGCATTACTGCGTCCAGCTTACATGATCTCTTTTTATTTATCACACAAAATTTGAGAACGACTGATGTAGAATGCTATTTTCACAGTCTAATATCTCGGATGATCTCATTCTATTTGAAATTCTCCAAGAGTTATGTTGTCAGCTGGTGAACATCTGTCGAGAATTCTAATACAAGCAATAATAGTGTGTAATAACATACAATATCCATTAATGTTGAACAAGGGTGTCTGTTCCCTGGCATTATGAAACCTAGAATATTGCTTTTCTTTCTCTGAGTATTACGAGCCAGTAGCATAAATCTCAATTTTTGTCTAACTTTATCTCTCGTACTCTACTTCCATTTGTCATCCCCAGTGCTTTAGTTTCTTTTTCTTTTTTCCCCCTGCTATTTTATTATGTCCCAGGTCTTCTCTCTAAAAGTTATTTTGAAAAGAGGGTAAAGACACTGAGTACTAATCAATCCAGGAAATCAGGATTGGGTCATTAAATTGCTATATATGTTTTCTGTCCTCTAGGCTGGTTTCCTGCTAGTTTCAAAACTTCAGTGTGTGCACACACACCCATATCCATACACATACAAACACATATCATAATTTCTTGCTTCTGTCCCAAGTCTAATGTGGGTGTGTGGGCTTTGCTCCCCAGAGGCATAAGAAGAAAGGCTCTGCAAGGCTTCACTCTCGAAGCTGGGTCTTTGGAAACACATTTTCCTTTGACAAATGTGGAGAGTTGAGGGATCACTCATGGTCTGAGGGTTTGAACTAAGGTCCTGGGCACTGTTCTGGAAGTGTTTTATTTTATTTTGTTCCCCTCAAGGCTAGCACTCTAGAGCCACATATCTCATTCTAAGTTTTTGGTGGTTAAATGGAGGTAAGTCTCACAGACTTTCCTGCCTGGGCTGGCTTCAAATTGTGATCCTCAGATCTCAACTTCCAGAGTAGTTAGTATTATAAGTGTGAGCCACTGGCACCCGGCTATTCAGGGGCTTGTAAATACTTTGCTCAGGAGGGACTCTGTGACACATCTCCCGATGAACCACAGGAGCATGTGGGTTTCCAGAGGAAAAAGGGCAGGATGTGTGGGAGAACACTTGCTGGTTTGGTAATTTTGAACTTTTAATTTGGCTCCATGCCATGAGCAAGACAAAGTCAGGTGATTGGCTCCATCTAAGGATGAAAGGAGACATTTCTGTTAGAAGACATGGCTGCTAGTGTCTGTCAAGTGAGCATTAGTATGTTAAGCCCCCTCCCTCAATTTAGGCAATACTTAAAGGGTAAATAATGTGTGAAGTTCAGATGTAGAAAAAAGCAAGAAGAGGAAACAGAATATTTGACAAAATAAAGCCATAGTAATAGGTTATCATTCAATGAAGTGTGTGTGTGTGTGTGTGTGTGTGTGTGTGTGTGTGTGTGTGTGTGTGTGGTCCTGGGGCTAGAACTCAGGACCTGGGTGCTGTTCCTGAACTCTTTCTGCTCAAGGCTGGGGCTCTACTAGTTGAGCCACAGCTGCACTTCTTGGATTTTTTTTTTCTTAGTAGTTTATTGCAGTTAGAGTCTCACCCACTTTCCTACCTGGGACGACTTCTGTTTACCTCAGATTTCAGTCTCCTGAGTAGCTGAGTTACAGGGCTGAGCTTCCAATGCCTGGCTATAATGACATTTTTTTAATGAGCAAAAAAGTCATCAATGTCTATAGGTCTACATATTTCAACATATATATCAGTATATATATATATCACACACATATAAATATATATCCTGTATTTATAAATACAGCACAATGAAACATTCTTTTTTTTCAAATTTGTATTATCAAACTGATGTACAGAGACGTTATAGTTTCATACGTTAGGCATTGGATACATTTCTTTTTTTTTTTTTTTTTTTTTTGTTTGTTTTTTTTTTTTGGCCAGTCCTGGGCCTTGGACTCAGGGCCTGAGCACTGTCCCTGGCTTCTTCCCGCTCAAGGCTAGCACTCTGCCACTTGAGCCACAGCGCCGCTTCTGGCCGTTTTCTGTATATGTGGTGCTGGGGAGTTGAACCTAGGGCCTCGTGTATCCGAGGCAGGCACTCTTGCCACTAGGCTATATCCCCAGCCCAGGATACATTTCTTGTACTGTTTGTTACCTCCTCCCTCTTTCCCCCGCCCCCCGCCCGCTTTCCCTTTCTGCCCCCCCCCCCCCATGAGTTGTTCAGTTCACTTACACCAAACAGTTTTGCAAGTATTGCTTTTGTAGTTGTTCATCTTTTTCTACCCTGTCTCTCTTGATTTTGGTATTCCCTTTCAATTTCCTAGTTCTAATACCAGTATAGACGGTTTCCAATATACTCAGATAAGATTACAGAGATAGTGTAGATACAACCACAGGAAGGTGATACAAGAACATCATCAATAGTAGAAGCTACAGATACACATGGGATGTTGAAAGTAGTTACAACTGTGGAAACATTCTTGACTCTTATCCCAGAAGATGGATTATCCACATATACAATATATAAATATCATCTATATCATCTACTATATGTATTACTCTCACATACATAGACATATAACGACATTTAAATCTGTTTTTTGCCAGTCCTGGGGCTTGGACTCAGGGCCTGAGCCCTGTCCCTGGCTTCCTTTGCTCAAGGCTAGCACTTTACCTCTTGAGACCTTTTGAGCCACAGAACCACTTCTGGCTTTTTCTGTTTGTGTGGTGCTAAGGAATTGAACCCAGGGCTTCATGCATGCTAGGCAAGGCCTTTACTGCTAAGCCACATTCCCAGCCCCACCACATTTAAATCTTTAGAAATAATGTTAGATTGTTTAAGAGTGAACATCTGTCTCAGGAATTTAGTTGAAAACTCTGGGTTCAAATGATTACTACCAAACTCTTGCTAAAAGTAGTGTTGAAAAAATGTATATTTAAAAAAAAGATACGACTTCTTTTCTGAGCATGGTAGCCCATGTGGGAGGATCCAACATGGTTATAGTACATTATTCTAATGGATCATATTGAAGTAAGAAAATATTACTAATATCAGGCATATATACATATTAGGTATCTTAGAATAATATGACAAGGTGCAATGTACGGAGACCAAACTAGAGCTGGTATGTTGGAAATGAAAGAGTGTATCTCATTTAATGTGTTTTTCATATGTGCTATTTGATAAACTGTGAGCTTCCAGTCAGAGTATAGCTTCTGAGTCAGAATGCTAAAGCAAGTTCAAACAGATGGCTACTAAAAAGAAAGTCAGCAACTTGACGTTCAGTTAATATGTGATGAGACAACTAGGAGCAGAAACATTCCAAGTGTTTTTTTTTTTAAATCTCTTCTATAGAGAATTATTATTATTATTTTTCTGGAACCTAACTTGGCATCATTGCATGAGCATGAGAGACAGGTTTTGTTTAAAACAGATTGCAATAAATTAAAGCTGGTGAGAAGACAGAATGAATAAAGAGACAAATATGTTGAATATCCTTTTTCCTTTTTTCATAGTTTAATCAAATTCCTATAAATGATATTCAAGGTGATGCCAATTCTTCTTCCAATATAATACTCCTTGCATAGATCTCAATCTTCTGATACTTTTACTACTGTCCCATATACACCTAAACTAGAAATTTTGCTTTGAAGTATATTTGAGATTGTATTTTACATAGATACTATTAGATTACTGGGGCTTGAACTCAGGTCCTTATACTTTTGCTTAGCCTACTCTGCGCAAGCCTGGAGCTTGACCATTTGAGCCACGCTTTTACTTCTAGCTTTTTGGGAGATAAAAGTCACAGAGATTTTTCTTCCTGGTCTGGAAAATTGAGTCCTGATCCTCATCTCTTTGCCTCTTGAGTAGCTTGATTACAGGTGTGAGCCATTGGCACTCTGCTTTATTAGCATTTTTAACTTTGCCATGTTCCATAGTATATCTCCTGCACTCACTCCCCCTATTTGCAATTTTGTATATTCACTATTCCCCAGGTCCCTGGTCGCCCATAATCAATTCTACCCTCTGCTTCTGTGAGACAGTCTTTGTAAGACTGTGAAGACATATGAATAAATATATGTGTATAATATTCCATTGTTTATATAAATGAACAATGAAGGTGAGTTCATGAGGTACTTATCCTCCTGTATCTTCTTCATCCAACAGTGTCCTCTAAGTTTATCTATGTGGCTGCAAATGACAGCATTTATTTCTTTGTTTAGCCTCACAACTTTTCTACTGTGTATATAAACACAGGCACACACACACACACACTCACTCACACACACACACACACACACACTTTCACCCATTCATCCTTTGATAGGCCCTGAGATGCATTGTGCATTCCGGTTAATAGGAATAATGCTGTAGTGAACATGAGGTACATAGTGTGTCTTGTGGATATTAAGCTTTACTCATTTGGATATAGACTGAGAAGTGCAATCATTAGATCACATGGTAATTCTAGTTTTAATTTTGATAAATGTCCATTCTGCTTACCATGTCTACACTAATTTACATTCCAACCAACAGTGTACAAATATTATTTCTTTGATAGTCCTGGGGCTTGAATTGAGGTCCTGAGTACTCTCTCTGGCTTCTTTTTGCTCAAGGCTAGCATTCTACCTCTTGAACTACAGCACCACTTCTGCCTTTTTTTTGTTTATGTGGTACTGAGGAATTGAACCCAGGGCTTCATGCATGCTAGGCAAGGACTCTACCACAAAGCCACATTCACAGCCCCAAATATTCTTTTATTCTCCCATAACCATAAAAGTTATCCTTACAGATATAGTGTGATATCCCATTGTAGTTTTTATGTGATTTTCTGTGATAAGTGATGGTGATTACATTTTAATACACCATTGACCATTTGTATGTTTCCTTTGAGAAATGTCTTTTCAGATTCTTTGTCAATTTTTTTAACTAATTTGCCTTCATTATGTTTTTATGAACATATATTAATTGTACAAAACAAGGAGTTGTTTCATGATATTTTTACACATGAGTGTAACACACTTTACTCATGCTCACTTTCTGTTACTGTTTTGTATTCACTCCTTTTCCTACCTCTTTCACCTCCATCATAGTCTCTTTTTTACTTTCATGACTGTCCCCCACAGCATCAACAAATTAGAGGCAGTATGCTGTTCTCTTTGAGTGTGTGTGTGTGTGTATGTGTGTGTGTTAAGATTAGTTTATTTAATTTAACATGTTGGTCTCCAATTTTATCCCTTTTTACAGTAAATAACAGAATAATTTCATTCCTTACTGCTGAGTGAAACTTTATTGTTGATAAATATAAATAATGGGGTATATGTATATGCATATATATGTAAACGTATATCATATTCTGTATATCCATTCTTTCATATATTGATGCGTACCTACTCTGATTCACATTTTTGATATTCCAACTTGCTACACTAAATATAAATATATAGAATTTTAGTTTTACTGTCTTTGTATATTCTGTCATTTGTTGTGATATCTGGGAATTTTAGTTGTTTTACTTATTACAGAACAAGGAAAGGAGGGGAATGTGAAGGGCGCTAGCATTTACTGAGCCTTTGCTAAATACCATGCACTCTAAATATATTTGCTTTCTTTATTGTTTATTTTATTTGAAAGACATAAATTACTATTTCCATTTACACATGAAGAAATTGAGCTGCATTGAAATCCTGTGATGTCTCTCCTTGCTCTCTTCCTTGCTGTGCAGGGCTGCATTCTGACCCTATCATGATGATTTTCTTTTTTTTTTTTTTTGCTTTTGGTAAAAATGATATAATATGTATTTGTTTCCAGATGTAATAATTACAGAAAAAACAAAAACAACAATATTCTCTGTATCTAATAACTGACTACAACACAGTTAAAAGACTCTAGAAAAACATACTAAAAAACACTAGAGAAAGTCAATTAATTTTCTATGTTCCAGAAATTAAAAATAGGAAATAAAAAACCACAATGACTTTAAATATCTATATCCAAAATGCTGTATCTTTATGAAAATATATTTCAAGCCCTATTACTAATAGGAAAAAAAGTTAAACATTTTCTGTGAATGAACTCTTAATGAGAATGAAAAACATGGTATAGACTGGGAGAAAATGTTTGCAAAATATGAATTTGATAGAGAGTTGTATCAAAATATACAGATATTTTGATATCTAAAATATCATGATGACTTTCTTAGCCCTTACAGTAGCTTCTTCATCTTTACTGGTAGACTTTCTTTGCATTAGGACAGTATATACTGAGGTGTCACTTTACAAGTCAGAGTTCTCTCATTTTACTGGAGGCTCTCAAAGCAAAGAGAAAAATGAAATAAAATTTGGAAATGTGGCTTAATGACAGAGTGCTTGCCTAGCATGCATGAAGCCCTGGGTTCCATTCCTCATTACCACATAAACAGAAAAAGCTAGACCGGGTGCTGTGGAACAAATAGTTGAGCTCTAGCCTTGAGCCCCAGAACCAGCAAAATAAAAAAATAAATACAATTTGGGGATCTTGCATGCTGAGAAAAATCTATGACCTCCGTGAATGCTCAGAATAGTCTTATTAAAGTCACAGATAAAAAGTCAGGAAAGGTCAATCTGTACAAACAGGTGTAATGTAGCAATATGACTTCCTTAGTCTTCACAAGACAAATGAAAAGGTCTGCCCAGTGAATATTACGTGTTATATACTTTATACAATAGATTCACCTTGTAAAATAATTCTGAGCCAAATTCCAGTGCTCACACCTGGAATCCTAGCTACTCAGGAAACTTAGTTCTGAAGATTGTGGTTTGAAGCCAGCCAAGGAAAGCAAGTCCATAAGTCTCTCATCTCCAGGAAAATCTGGGAGTGGTGCTGTGGATCAAGTGGTAGAGCACAAGCCAAAGCTTGGGCCAAAGCTCAGGAATAGTGCCCAGGCTCTGAGTTCAAGCCTCATGACTGTCACACACACAAACACACACACACACACACACACACACAAATATGATTTAACAAAACAACCTTGGAATAATACTTCATAGCCATGGCCATGTGGACGCAGGAAGCTGGACAACTGTATGTACATATTATATAATTACACATTACACAACTCAGCTGTGATATACAATATACTCTATGAATGTAGAGATGGTTCACAAAGCAGAAAAGCTTAACACAAATACAGGAAAGGAGAAAACACTGTTTTCAGAAACAGGGTACTAAATGTATAATTCAACGGTTAAAAACAATAAATCTATGGCCAACTGATCAGTTAACATTATTTGTGGCTTCCTGTGGTTCCATGGCATAGGTAATTCCATTCTCTTTCATGAGCCCACAGGCAACATTTGTTTGCTACTTTGAGAATGAAGCTGACACACAGAGTAAGTGGGTCTAAAAACCAACTAATACAAGTGGGAGTTTTTGAATATTAGCTATCCGTGTCAGTTTCAGGCTTTACATAAAACACCAGTCCTGTTTCCCAGAAATCTCAGTGCCATTGATATTCATTTGGTAGTAGACATTAGTTATTTGCTTATAAAATATGTGTTCATTACAAAGGTCTGTGAGTGCAGTTGCATCAATTATTCATCCTAAGATTCTGAAACATGTTGATGGTTCCTAAAGGCAATTTCTAGTACTGATGGGAAGTGCTCTGCACCAGAGACCATCAGTGAGCTTTCAGGAAATGGGTCATGGATTCCAAAGGTAGAAACTAATCAGGCACTTAAAACAATTATTTCTCTTAAACTTTTATAGCATTTAGAAAGGTAGAAGGAGATGAGACAACTAGATCCCTTTAATTTTCTCTGAAAGTCACTATATTACATATATATGGCATAAGGTTATGAAATTGTATCTTATCTAGTTCCTCCCTTCAACTTCCCACTTCCCTTGAGTGAGTGTAATCTATGACTCTCAATATCATACAATTGTAGACCTGTATTTATTATTTTCACTGTTTTAATAGGATAATCATATATCATAACTTAAATATGAATGAAGAAATCTAGTCTTAAGTCAGAAAAATGAGATTATTAATTCATTTAAAACATTTTTAAGAAAGTGCTTAATATATTTTCTGTATAATTTGACTCAATACTAAGATAATAATTCTTTTTAAAATCTTTATTGAAAACATGATGAGCAGGGAGTTACACTTACACAAATAAGGTCATGAGTACAGGATTTTTTTTGCCAGTTTTGGGGCTTGAACTCAGGGCCTAAGCACTCTGCCTGGCTTCTTTTTGCTCAAGGCTAGCACTCTACCACTTGGACCACAGCACCTGGCTTTTTCTCTATATGTGGTACTGAGGAATTGAATCCAGGGCTTCATGTATGCAAGGAAAGCACACTAGGCTACATTCCCAGCCAGTACATTCATTTTTAAACACTATTACCTCATCCCTCATTTTCTGCTGCTTATTGCTTCCTAGTCTCCTCTTTCCGAAGTTGTTGAGTTCATTTCCAGCACAATGTCAAGTGAGTATCTATGTTGCATTAGTTCATCCTTTGTTCGCAGTTTCTATGATTCCCTTTCCCTTTCACAGATTGAATAAACTTACATACAGGACACAGGTACAGAAAACTAAGAGAAACAACAAAAACAACAAAAATCCTAACTATATACAGGATATAATAAGGACTTCTTGTTTCCATTTCTTGGAGTTCATGTTGATATGCTTCATTATATATGGTCCTAATGTGCTTAGCAACTGGGTTATTGAGATTCCCTGTTAAGAATACCATAGATATATTCTAGTTGTTACAAATGAGGGAAACTGTGCAATTTACTCTTATTTGGGTCTGGGTTACTTCTCTAAATATAAATTTTTGCAGGTCTTTCCATTTCCTTATGAATGGGGCAATGTCATTCTTTCTGATGTGAGCATAAACTCTATTGTGTATCTAGTCCACATCTTCTTCATCCATTGATCTACTGAGAGGCATCTGGAATGTATTATTTACCATAGCTAAGATAATATTCTTTACTTTTATGTTTTATAAAATTATTATTATTAATTATACAAAGATGTTATAATTTCAAAAGCTAGGTTATGAATGCTTCTTGGTCAGTGTCACCTCTTCTATTATTCTCCCTCATTTCTCCTCTCCTATCCCTATCCATATTATTTCAGTTTTTACATAATGTACAATAGCTATAATTACTGAATGAATTCAAGGCCTGGAACCACTAGTACCTGTAGTAAAATTTACTTTTTAGTTACTATAAGGTGTGATTTGTCATTGACTCTGTTTGTGTTTATATTGCATTCACATATATGCTAAATGAAGCATAAACATAGCTCATTGTTAAATTTAAACTTAGTCACAAAAGTTAAAAAAGTTAAATTTAGTTGCAAAATGTAGATTTCTCCTTTTATTATCTTTCCTTGACCTTACTTTTTTATTTATTTATTTATTTATTTATTTATTTATTTGTTGGTTGTGGGCCCTGGGCACTGTGCCTAAGCTCTTCACTCAGTGCTAGCGCTCTACTACTTGAGCCACAACACCACTTCCGGTTTTCTGGTAGATATTTGGAGATAAGAATCTCATGGGCTTTCCTTCCGTGGCTGGCTTTGAACCGCGATCCTCAAATCTAAGTCTCCTGAGTAGCTACAATTACAGACATGAGCCACCAGCACTGGCCTGATCTATGTTCTTTCCTAAGCAGTAACAGAGGCAGCAATTTTGTAATATTTTCTTATTTGCCTACTCTCATGCATGAACACACAAATCTAGACACATGCACACATATTTTTATTACAAAAATAGAATATAATATTTTTAGGAATTTATAATATATTAGATATATTAGGATAAATCACCTATCATATGAGGACATCATTATTTTTATAATCATTAACACTGTTTTCTTTTGAGTTCAATTATCTAGTGTAAATTTGTAGAAGTCCTTCACTAATGATAAATATTGTAGTCTTTGGTTCCATGATGCCAAATGCAAAGTGCATGGAATATATTATATGTTAAAGTACTTTTCTTTCTAATTAGCATTAAAGATATATTTGCATTTTTTATTAGATTATCTGTGAAGGTGTCTTTTAAAGGTGGAATTGAGTATATGCAAACATATATTATTTGATATTTCATCAAGAAAGAAGGATGTACAACAAAGATTATCTAATGTGCATGAGAAATTTAGAGATAGGCAAACTAATTATTCTAGTTAAAGAATCAGAGCGTCCTCCTAGTTAAAAAAAAGTATGAAAATACCTCCTTACATATAAGGGAAAAATAGACAAAAAAGGGAAATAGGTTTTAATGTGCTTAATGTGTATGTATTCCAGAACATATTAAAATACTTTACCTAGCTTTTATTTAGATTTCAAAAATGATTGATGCCTATGGATAACATTCAAATAATATATCATGCTACCAAATGTAAAATTAAGTTCTTTGACTCTGTTTCTATACCAAATATTAATTCCACTTTAAGAATGTCGTACAGTTTTTCCACATCCTCTCAACTCCCAAAACACAGAACTTAAGTATTTTATCTTTCAGGAACTAAATTTAGTAAAACCCTTGGAAGTAGAGCTGTGGCTCAAAGTGGTAGCATTATCTTTGAGTGAAAGAGCTCAAGGACACTGCCAGGGCCCTGAGTCCAAGCCCCACAACCAACAAAAAATACCCCCCAAAACCATAAATTGATACCATTAAAAACTTTTAATACTTTTGAATAGAACTAAATTTCTTAACGTGTTCAAGGGTATATATAGAAATTTACAACAAAAGTTATATATTAGCTAGGCAGTGGTGACTCATGCCCATGATCTCAGTAGCTTGGGGATGCTGAGATTGGAAGGACTTGGAATCAAGTCCAGCCCAGGCAGAAAAGTCTGAGAGGTCTTTCTCAATGAAAAGATGGACATGGCAGATGGAACCCTCCTGTTCTGCTAGCTAACATAGGAAGCCACAGGCAGATTGTGCCCAGGAACACACTCAGACCGGAAGCTAGATCTATCCTAGCAGTAATCAGTAAAAATGAAGAAGCAAAATAAAAGTCCTTTAAAAAAAAGGAAATAACAAAGAGCGAGATGTATTTCTCAGTGATTAGAGCTCCTGACTAGCAAATGAGAGACCCTTTGTTCAAAAGCCAGTACCATCACCGAAAAACATAGAAGCCATATATAATGGGGAATCTTGAAAACATTGTTTCTACATAGCATGGTGCTGAAAGATCGATTCCACGTAGACAAGGAAGAAAAGGACAATTTCTCTTTTTTGAGGAGAACAAACAGTCCACCATTTGGAATATGATGTAATTAGCAAATAGAAGCTATACATCATTTAAACTAATTCATATGTTGATAACATATTAAATTTGTGTAGTCATGTAGAAAATATATTTTTCAAAGATCATGAAAATATTACTTGAAATATAAAACATGAAGACATTAAAAAGAATATAAACATTGGGAAAAGAATTATAAATTTTTTCGAGAAGTCTGAGAACAACTAAATTACAGAAATAGCACACGGTTATAATTAGAAGACGATAGTGATGATGTCAATTCTCAAAATATTTTTTAGGCCCCGTTAGATGCAGTCAAAATTCCATTCTTTTCTCTTAGGAACGTAAAATCTGTTTTCTATGAAAAAGCAAGAGGGTAGGAGCAGCCAGCACAGAAGAAGAAGAAATGGTGAAGTGGCAAAATACACATTTTATTTTGCCAGATTATAAACCTGTAGTCATTAAATTATTGTAAAGTCAGAGTGATAATCCAATTAAACCCACAGAATAGAATACTGATGATGGAAAGATGCATGCATACATGTAAATTTGATTAGTGACAGAATTGACATTGTCAATTAGTAGAAAAGGATAGATTCTAATAATAGTGCTCCAACAACACAAAACACCTTTTATTGACATATAATTACCCTGTAGATTAAAACCAATTTCTGAAAAAAAGTATAAAAATTTGAATCATCAAGTTTTCCAAGTTTAGCATAGGATTTTTTAATTGTTATTAGCACGCAACAATAGTACGGGGTGGGGGTTCATTGTGCTAATCCCACAGGAGCATACAGTACAATTTGAATGAACTCATTTCTATATTACATCTTCTATAACTACCTTTGTCTTATTTTTCATAGGTATTTTGGTTCTCTTTAACTTTTAGTACTTTCTTTTCCTCTCTTTTTCTTTGCAGATAGCTTCAGATAGTACTGATTTTATACCACCACCACCACCATCACCATCACCATCATCATCTTCATCATCATTTTAGGACTAGATTCTACATATGTGTGAAAGCATATGGAGTATGTGTGTGAGTGTGTGTGTGAGAGAGCGAGAGAGAGTGTGTGTGTGTGTGTGTGTGTGTGTGTTTTCAGTCGCAGGACTTGAACTCAGGGCCTGGACACTATCTCTGAGCTTTTGGGCTTGAGTCTGGTGCTCTATCACCTGTATCCAAGACGCCACTTCCAGTTTTCTGGTGGTTAATTGGTGATAAGAGTCTCAGACTTTCCTGCCTAAGCTGGCTTTGAACTGTGATCCTCAGATCTCAGCCTTGTGAGTAGCTAGGATTGCAAGCATGAGTCACTGGCCCGTTTTTTTATTTTTAATCTATCTATTTTCTAGCAAGTGACAATTTCTTTCTTATTTTTGATAAAAGTACTTCATTGTGTAATAGGCAATATTTTCTTTATATGTTCATTGGCTATTGAGCTTCTTGGTTGATTCAAGAGCTTAGCTATTGAGGATAATGCTGAAATAAAGATGGTTGTGCAGGTGTCTCTCCATTTATTGATTTATTCTCCTTGGAATATATATGCTATAGTAGCATAGAAAATTCAAAAGGTAGGTCTGGTTTTAATTTTTGAAGCAAATCTATAATGATTTACATAGTAATTGGACTAGTTTACATTCCCACCAACAATGTTCCTTGTTCTCCACATTCTTTTCAGCATTTGTTTGTTCTTGATGTTGAGCTGGCTCATTGTAAGTGTAATTTGCATTTCCACTATAAGTAAAGATGTTGAATATTTCTTCATACATTCATTAGCCATTTGTACTTGTGGAGGTGGGAGAATTGCAGGTAGAGGTCAGTCTAGGTAAAATGTTAATGAGACCCTATTTCAGAAACATATTGGGCACAATGGTACATGCATGTAATTTCAGCTATGTGGAAGGAGGGGATAGGAGGATCGCTAATAGAGGCTGCTTAAAAGAAGAAAAAAAGAAATGAGCTGTAGGTATGGCTGAAGTGGAAAATAACTGAGTAGCAAGCACACAGCCTGGAGTTCATACTTAGGTAATGCACATGCCCTGCCCCTCTCCCTGTAAAACATAAAAATCAGCTCATAGCATATAGCAGTGTATCATATTTTCCTTGGAAAAGTACTCCACCCTGGTACCCTGTATGAGAAGGAGGAGGAATTTAGGAAAGAGTTCAGTGACTGTTGGGTCCATGAAGAGTCCGTTAAATATGTCACTGTATTTACAGTCTCCCATCATCCTGCTGTTTCCTGTCTTGTTCACTCCAAACTTGGCACATCTTTGATGCTATACCGTTGAAGTAACTATCTTTGCTGCTGTCTCCTGGGTCTTTTTAGTCTTTACCATCTCATTCACTTTTTTTGCTTCAAAGTGGCTGAAATTCTATGGTCTACTGATTTGTGTTAATTCCTAGTAGTAGTGTTCATATTTCTAGCATTTTAAAGAGGTTTGGGGAAGGTGATAGTCAGCCATCTTAAAATCAGAGATTTAAAAAAAAAGATGAATCACAGAGTACTTACAAATTAATTAAGTTTTTTTAGTGAGCTCTAGATGAACCTGAATTTTATAGCGTGCATGGTTTGTTGAATATTCAGTATGTATTACACTTAGGAATTATATTTAGGTGGGGATCTTTTGCCATGCAGATATAGTGGGTGCGTGCATTGATTTTGCAAAAAAGAACTTGGATTTACTCTCTAGGTAATCCAAATTTAGAACAATTTAGATTTCCTGAAGAACAGATTATGTTTTAATTATTGCATTTCAGAGTCACAAAATATTCAAAGTCATTTTTACCACTAGGATATGTTCCATAAGGAAATAAAATCTGAACTGAAGTACCGTTCCTTCTGTTGCTAAGAGAAAATGTTCTTAAAAGGCAAACCTTGCAGACTTGGATTTACAGACTATTTTCTAAGCATCTCACCTTGCAGCCATCATTGACTTCCACAACTTAATATAAAGAAAATTGGTTTATTCAGAGATTACGGTTGTGAGATTTATTAGTGACTAAACCATGTATTCCCCATAAATAAGCCAGTTCCAGGTTCAGTTCTCCAAGGCCAAAGGGATCACGTGACATTTTTCATTTGGGTACAGAATGGCTATTAGAGCTTATAGGATCATTGAGTCTACATTTCTAGTAGTTGACACTGATCCATTCAAAGTCTATAAATATAGGAAATACCTCAGATAACTTTAATGTTTTAAAATAAATAATTCAGACACTATATAATTTTTTTTTTTGCCTCTAGACTCCATGAAATTTAGCAAGGCAAACTTGGTCAGTACTTAAATGAGAAAGAGTGAAAGAGTGAAATTAGGCATAGGTAAATACCCACAATTGCTTTGCTCCTTTTGTTTTTATAATATTTGTTGACCAAAAAATTGGTTTGGGGTAAGTGTTGTTCTTTTGTGTTGACTATTTTTTTTTTGTGCTAGTACTGGAACTTAAACTCAGGGCCTGGGTGCTATTCCAGAGCTTTTGTGCTCAGGGCTAGCACTCTATTAGGTGAGCCACAGTTCTACAACTGGCCTTCTGGAGGAAAAATCTTACAAGCTTTCTTGTGTGGGCTGGTTTTGAACCATGATCCTCAGTTCTTAGCCTCTTGAGTAACTAGAATTACAGGTGTAGGCCAATGGCATTCATCATGAGTATTTTTCAAGTGGTAACTTGGGTTCTTATTAACAAATAGCTCAAAATATTAATACAAAATATAGTTACCTTAGCATAAGCTATTCTTCAGGGTTTGATTAAAAGTACCTGCTTGGAAGGAATGGAAACATTTCTAAGTATTAGTAGTCTATGGTGTTTTTCTTTTCAGAAATTGCATTTCAATATGTAATTTTCATTTTTTCTGGCTTAGTTCACAAGCCTCAGAGGAATAGGAAGTAGGTTAAAGCATACTCTGAACATTTAAAATACAAAGTACTCTCAATATGCACTATTTACTTACATATTTATAGATAGGCATAAATGTAGTTGTTCAACCGTTGAGTGAAATTCTTATGAATTTCAGAATATAGTGTTTGGAGTGCTTCAAATTCTTCTTGCAAACCTGTGGCATATAAAGTAAACATATACTACTATCTGAGATTTAACTTAGTATGTCTTTACAGTAGAAAGTCAGCTCTATATATTTGCTGTCTGGTAATAGAGTGGATAAAGAAACTTAGTGACTTCCTGTCCCACCTCCTACCTTACCTGCATCAATTCACAGATGATAGAGAAATTATCATTCTGATTTTCTTTACCCTAATATTACAACCTCATCTGTCCAGTTGAAGTTCCAGGTTCCTCAAGCTTATGTAAAAATGTTATGGTAACAATATTATCATATACATATTTGGTGCCTTTCAATAAATGAGCTCATATGGTGGCTTAAAAGGAGATCTCCACTCATTCTCACATCTCAAATCATGTAATGACAGTACTTACTCCCATGACTAAATATTAATTTTCTCCTGAGCTTCATATTTCTTTAAAATTTTTAAAATTGTTATTATACTTATGTACAAAGGTGTAATATTTATCATGCAGTAGCAATTGAAAGAGCCTGAAAAGAATTATTCTCTTGCTTTGAGTTGCAACGATCTGCTTCCCACAGTGGTCCTTATTAAACCTTCACACTTCTAGACAGGACTCTTAGTCCTGTCTCCCTGCATTTTTTACTTTCAAGGACATTAGAGTTATTTTGCTAGTTTGTTGCATTGTGGATTTTATTCCTCACGTTATTCAAAATTTCAGAAAAACAATTGCATTTTAATTTATTTCTGGTGGCTAGTACTGTGATTTGAATTCAGGGCCTTGCACTTTATTTTTTGGCCAATCCTGGGACTTAAACTCAGTGTCTGAACAATGTCCCTGGCTTCTTTTTGTTCAAGGTTAGCACTCTACCTCTTGAGCCACAGCGTCACTTCTAGCTTTTCTATGTATGTGGTGTTGAGTAATTGAACCCAGGGCTTCATGTATACGAGACAAGCATTCTACCACTAGGCCATATTCCCAGTCCCTGGGCCTTGCACATTTTTTTTTTTGCATTTGCCATAGTTTATTTAATTAGTGTCCTAAGTGGGACTCCAAGGTAATAAATGATTTATTCCAGTCACTGCAAAAATACTTTGCCAGGCTAAGATAATCTTTCTCTAAATGTTTGTAATATACAAGAAATACAATTCAAAGAGATTTTTTCCAATGAGTACATTTTTTTTCTATACAGCATACATTTAAAACGGATGCCCTTGTTAATATAAAATTTTGGTTATATACCAATATAGTTAGCATTTACATGGTGGTTTGACCATATCTTAAATTGAGTGATAGAGACACAAGCTTCCCATGCCCACTGGCAGCCTGGGCTGAGAGGGCTTGGCAAGGAATTCACCATGTCCAGTAGCTCAGTCTGCCCAGCACCCAGGATTCATTCCTGCCCCCCCATTTCTGGTCAGACAATTGCATTCCATTCTTCCACTTTCCTTGTTTTTTCACAAGCACCTTATGGGGATGTCCTAGTTTCTGAGGCGTGCTTCTCATCAGGATTGCTTCGTTTTGCCCTTCTGACTCCCCAAGCACAAGATTATCTACCCAAATCAAAACAGAATGACCTTACTCTTCCCTGGAAGGGGCTGGCGGCAGCGACTCCTCCTACAGGCCTAGCCATGCACTTTGCAGGGGAGACTGAGGTCCGATCACAGAAAATTCACCCATCCTATGCAGGTACAGATGATCGTGGAATAATGAAATACTGGCTATACATAAAAGATATGTGGGGGGGGGGGGGCGACACGCATGGGCACGTGCGCATGTATATTTATAGGTATATGCATTGAAAAGCTCATCTTGGGGCTGGGAATATGGCCTACTGCTAAAGTGCTCACCTCACATACATGAAGCCCTGGGTTCGATTCCTCAGCACCACATATATAGAAAAAGCTGGAAGTGGCACTGTGGCTCAAATGGTAGAGTGCTAGCCTTGAGCAAAAAGAAGCCAGGGACAGTGCCCAGGCCCTGAGTTCAAGCCCCAGGACTGGCAAAAATCAAAACAAAACAAAACAACCCAAAATAGAAAGTTCATCTTAACTGTAAACAGGGACTGCTAAATCACGTAAAAAGTCAGTATATGTCCTTGGTGAATACAGTCTTACGCTGTTTCACAAGGCTCATAAGACTGCGAGACCAGTGTCACCAAACACTGATTTGACCTCCTTTCTGAGGGACTGGATGTGATCATCTCACCTTTCTCTCTCATTGGGAGCCACGTTGATCCCAAGAAGGGAGTGGTGGTATGAGGGCAGTGGTATCCTATTCTACAAAGGCCACCATTGACGACCAAGGGGTCAGAGGTGGAGTCCCAGGGAGCCCTGATGGACAGTCCCAGGCGGGCCTGTGCTTTTGTCCAGTGGAGATTTCAATCAAGCTGAACAGAAGTACTGGAAGAATGTGAATACAGATATGGACTCTGGAAGGCTTTTCTTGCATCCCTCTCTGAGCATTGCTGCACAGTAGGCGTGACTGAGATGGGCCAGATTCCCGTGATACTCACCCCTCTGGTCTTTGCTGCTGGTGGTCCAGAGGCTCACTGGGAGCACTGGCCTTTTCTGCTTGCAGGCTCAGGGACAGGTGAGGCTGGTGGCCACCATGACGTCTAGCACCTACCATATACCCAGAGGTTGCCTGGCACCTGCTGGCACCTACAGCCATTCTAGGGAACTTAGTCAGTGCACAACACTCTGACTCGGATATAAATGTAAATTCTTGGTGGTGCCGGAGATCAAATCCAAAGCCTCATACATGCAAAGCAAGCAGTTTCCACACTGAGCTGTATGTGGAGCCCAAATAAAAATTCTTAAGATAGTTTAAAGAAGTTTTACTCATTTGGTAATTAAGGAGGGAGACAAGACAACTGGCTCACATTCAGCTCTTTGGCCTTGTATAGGCAAGTAATTTTCAAAATAAATTAGAATAGTAGTTTTTTTGTGTGTTTGTTTTTCTGTCCAATGCTAGGGACCCAGAGCTTTGCACTGATAGAGGCAGGTACTCTACCACTGAGCCATACCTCTCGCCAACACTAGTTCTTCCATCCAGCAACTTCAATTCTTTTTCTTTTATGCTAAACAAATGGTATACCCAGGGTGCCTATTATTTTATATAGGTTTTCTTTGGCAATGGGCTACTTCCTACATGCCAGAATTATCCTAATTTTCTGAGAGGTTTTCTCTGATTTCACTTGAGAATTTCATTCATAATGTAGCAATCTTTTATAGCAGTTTCAGATGCTGACCCAATGCTCTAAACTTTGATGAGGTAGGATGGTCACCACTGAGTCTGTCCTGGAGTGCTCAGGTTCCTGGAAGATGTGGCTTGAGGTCACTAGCCACCAACTTTCACACAAACAAACAAAAAAATGCACTTTGGGCTTGGTGCTGATGGCTCCCATTTGTGCTGATGGCTCCCACTTGTGCTGATAGCTCCTACCTGCTCAGGAGGCTGAGATCCAAGGATCATGCATGGTTCAAAGCCAGCCTGGGCAGAAAAGTCTGTGCTCCTATCTTTGAGTAATCATCAAAAAGCTAGAACTGGAACTGTGCCTCAAATGGTAGAACACCAGCTTTAATAAAAAAAAAAAAAGCTGAAGGACAGCACCCCAAGGCCCTAGGAGAAAACCTAATACCGGCAGAAACAAAACAAACACAAAAAGAACCCCCCCCCCCCTTTGGTTATAGTTTGTGTCATATGAGCCCATTTATCCAGACAGCAACTGTTTGTTAAGGCGCAAACCAGCAAATGTCTTATCATTTCTAATTGGCCTCACAGTTCTTCAGCAGATGTTTCCTCACATGTGACCCTTCCTACTTTTTTGTGCTTCTTACTTTCAAGATAGAAATTCACTTCATACCTGGGCTTGCCTGGACTACGATTATCCTAACTTTGTTGTTGTGATGACAGGTGTGCAGTACCGCTCAGTTATTGATTAAGATCTAGTCTTGTAAATGTTTATGCTCAGGCTGGCATTGAACCATAATTCTCTGATCTCCATCTCCCAAGGACCTACAATTACTACAGCTTTGAGTCACCATACCTTGCTTGAAATCCCACTTTGAAAGAAATCAATACACAAAATAAATCATTTATTTTGGTGGATATTTTACCTGAGGAGTAAAAGTTTGTATTTTTCTACTCATTACCTCTTGGAATGGCTGGTTCAAGTGGGAGAATGTCTGCCTACCAAGAGTGAGATCCTGAATTCAAATTTCAAAAATACCAAACCAAAGACAAAATGAATCCCCACCCTCCTAAAAGAAAACACCAGAGGGAACCACCCATTCTTCAGTTTTGGTCATACATTTTTATTCAAATGATCTAAACTCACTGTAGCTCCATAGATGAACAATGTTATCCAAGTCTTACCAATCAGTATAGCCCATCTCTGGAATGGATGGAATGGACTGATGATTCTGATAGGAGCATTAATACCACTTAAGCTTCTGAATCTGCACCAGGGTAAAGAATTTAGCAACTATGAGTGGGAAAGAGGCACTCTCTTTCCAGTTGGATTACCAAATCTGTAGAAAGTCCTCATGGAGCTAATTCATGGCTGGCCCTATCCACTGTGTGGGGAAAGTATATTTGACAATAAAGCTGACAGAGGAAAATAGTTAAGACAGTTTTCTGTTGAATTTATTGAATCACCTAAATTTGGTGTATGGTTTAGACACTTGCACTACTCTATTGCTTAGTTTTCTTTCTTCCTTAAAATTAGTTTACATTATTTATACATGGAAAATTTCATTGGATACCTTATTTTTCTTAAGCTGCTTATTTTAACTGAAATAAGCTTGGATAATTGATTCAGTGATTTAGATATGGCTTTTATATGGGAAGTTAAGTAGTTTTTTTTTTACTGGATTGATATACTTTGCTTGATGGAAATAAACCATATTGATTGATTTATTGTTTCCCTTTAATGTGCTATCCTTATGAGAAGACATTATCTTGCTAATATAATAATCAGTTAAATTAGAAAAAATCCAATCATAGTAGCTCCCAAGCAAACTTGAAGACAAGCTAATTAGCTAAAATTAATTTAAAGCAATTAATTTTTCTCTTTTTGAAACTCTACACATCATAAGCATCTATTTCCTAAAGATGATAGAGGAAATCTTTTTTTCTCTTTCTATTTTCTGTGATTGTAATAAATAGTGATGGTCCTCTTGAACTGTTCCCAAATGGAGGGAACCTGCCTTAATCCACCAGAAGTTTAATGGGGCCCACTAGAGTATATATCCCATGACCATTAAAGAAATGGTTAATGGAATGAAATTGTGCTTTCTGCAGGCTTTGACCCATTACTGAACTTGAGGTGCCATGATGGCTATTTCTTATGTCAGCTCTTCTAAGGTTTGTAGATCTGTGTTTTGTATTTCTCTGTTGTCTTGTGGAAACATGACTTGCCTCTGAGTAAGTTTCAGGATGAAGGAGAGCTTGGAAAACATCTCATTATCACAAAAACACAGTTTCCTATAAACTCTAATCCATATGTAAATGCCCACTCTTTGAGTTTCATTTCAATGTTTGGCATTTCAGTTTGTATACATCTACATATTTGTATATAAATTACCCTGTGCAATAGCACACATAGGAGAAACTATTATGGGGTGGGAAATATGTTAAATAATTTTCATTTTTTACAGTTTGAAATATAGTTTTCCTTTTCTATTTTTAAAGCACTACCCTTTACAACGTATGCAGCAATGACATTGAAGCCTGCATAGTTCAGAACCCTGCAAGTCAAATAGCATATCTTATTCTTGAATAATTAAAGCTCATTATAATTGGAAATTTCTATAAAAGTTATTCGGTATATTTCCATAGCTTTTCTACCTTGTCTACTCAATTGGTGCGATACTGTTTCCAAACTTCTGTGAGAGAAATGCACCTAACAGCTTGTGATTCAAATTATGCAGTAAAGAATTATATGTTTACACACAGAATTATTTGAAGTGGCACTTGTGTATGGAAATGATAATTCTCATCTCTTCTTACTATTTGGTCATGTTATGCCACTGCTTAAAACTATGTATGCCACTGCCTTACGTATGAAACTGTAACCCCTCTGTATGTCACTTCGACAATAAATAAATTTAAAAAAAAACTATGTATGAGTTATATTCTGTTGTCAGAAAGAAGAGTTCAAACTCTCATGATGTCTGAAAGGCTCAATCCCTTGTATTTCCCCATGCAAATCTCATCATATGTCTCAAGTTTTCTTGTGATTTACGATTGCCAGGGTTTTGCACAACCCATTGTCTTGGTAGTGTTTTGGTTGCCTGCTTTTGTTCCCAGGCAAACTTAAGTCTCAAAATGTAACATAACATCGAGTCTTCCTCAACTATTCTAAAAATGTTAGGTGCTTTTTCTTCTTTCCACTTTGTGTATTTTTAAGCACACTACTATAGTAATTTGTATATGAGGTATATATATTTGTATTTTGTATATATATGATATATTTTTATTTGTATATTGGTAACTAAGAACAGAGATATGCTTTTCCACTATTACTTTTCTGAATCTTAAAGCATGGAGTTTTGATTAAGGAGTAAAGAGCTCCTCTCCTTCTCCTTCTTTTTTTCCTACTTCTTCTTCCTCCCTTCCATCTCTTCTTTCTTTGCTTTCCTTCTCCTCTTTCTCTTCTTCTTCTTCTTCTTCTTTTTCTTCTTCTTCTTCTTCTTCTTCTTCTTCTTCTTCTTCTTCTTCTTCTTCTTCTTCTTCTTCTTCTTCTTCTTCTTCTTCCTCCTCCTCCTCCTCCTCCTCCTCCTCCTCCTCCTCCTCCTCCTCCTCCTCCTCCTCCTCCTCCTCCTCCTTTTCTATGTCCTTTTTCTCATCTTCTTTCTTCCTTCTTCTTACCCTTCATTCCTCCCTCCTACCCCTTCTTTCTTTCTGTGTTCCTTTGCTTTTTGTGATAGTGCTTGAGTTTGAACTCAAGGCCTCCTTTTCGTTAGGTAGACACTCTACTGATAAACCATGCTCCTAGCCTAGTGTTTTGCTTTAGTTACATTTCTGTTAGGATCTTACATTTTTGTTGACCAGCTTCAGACTTCAGTCTTCCTAATTATATCTCCCAGGCAAGTGGTATTACACACACGAAGCACCATGTGTGGCTTGTTTTTGTTGTTATGAGTGTCATATTAATTTTTCATCATTTGGTCTTGAACTGTGATCCTCCTAATCTCTGCCTTATGAGTATTTATTTTTTCTTTCCTTGTAACTGTTGGAAATACAATACATTGAACAACAAACACACTTCCAAATGTAGTCCTCTTTCCATCACTTATTTTAAACAAGGGATAGTTTTATAGATTTCTTGGTCTAGATTCATTGACCACTTCATGATTCATTCACCTGTACATTGAGGACATTTCATCAAAATATATTCTACTTTAACCAATGATATATAACTGCAGAACAAATGCACCCATATTTATTTCTAAGTTCAACATATAAACCTTAGCATATTGTAGATTTAAAACAACATTTTGAGGTGAGATATTTTAGGCTGGGTCTGTAAGCAGTAGTTCTATATTTTACCACGGAGTAGCTGCATCTGATATATGGTAGAATTGAAACAGCACAGGTAATATTTACACTCATCCATTCTCTGCTTATATTATAAACATAGGACAACTGAATGACTACTGTCATTTTTTCTGGGATACGATGTTTGGCAACTGAGTAGAGCACCAGTGTATGCATTGGTGTTTCCTATTCCTATATCATAGGCCCATGTGAATCAATCTACATAAACAACTACTCTTTTTAAGGACCTAAGCCACTACCAGTCCTGCAGAAGGGATGGGGGTTCTGGGATACCGGGAAGGGACAACAGCTTGCATGAGGCCTAGTAATTATGGTAAGCGGATAAGCCAATTGTTCTTCAGTATTGCTGGATACTTGAAAATGTTCCTAATGAATCCATGCAACTGGAATTGGCCAGATATGATTTGATCCTTCTCAGGATAAAGATAACAGCAGTAAGGCCTCCTAATGATATTCTCTCAGCTTTGTTAAGAAAAGGATGGAGAGTTTGGAAGCATGTCTCTGTTTGTAGAGTCCCAGCCAGTGAGTAAAAGTGTTAAGTACTGAGTTTGAGTTCTGGTCTCTGACAAAAAAAAAAAAAAAAAAAAAAAAAAAAAAAAAAAGGAAAGAAAGAAAGAAAGGAAAGAAAATTATCTGGCCTGACTCAGAGAGAAAATTGGTAATAAGAGCTAACATTTTGTGGGCAGAATGTCTGCCTTCCCTCTTTTCACTTCTGTTATCCCAAGACTAGTGTCTTGAATACAGAAGGAAATGAGTCGTTATGACTGAAAGAACATTCTATTGCTTTATTACACCTCATTTACATGTCTTTTTCCTCTTTGCATTTGAAGGCAAATATACTTAATTTTCATTTCAGTGTCCTCAGCATCTAGCATAACGCCCAAATGTAGAGTAAATGAAGAACGCTGAATATGTTGATTGAAGGGGGACCATAGTTCTGGTTTTTACTGGTCTGCTCCATGGCTGCTTTGCATGAAATTCATGTCAGCATGAGCCTGGCTCTTTCTGCAAGTTCCTGAATGGACATATCCTCCTCTGACTTCTGTTTTAAACCCTCTTGAAGTTGTATACTGACAAGATCAAGGAGAGGTTATATGAATGCCATTATTTTCAGCATCTACTCATTTTAGAAGAAATGGAAACTTCCTTTCCTCACCTCCCACAGCCTGAAGAAAGTTTCCTTTTTGAGAACAAAATTACCATTTGTTTCAAGATTTCACTTCAATTATAGCAATTTCCACATGTTTTTAAACTATTCTCAGCAGAAGAGGAATCAACATTATATGCATTTCAAACATAGGCCGATCTGGCAGGCAGAGGTTTTAAAGAAATCATGGCTGGAACAAGGGTGTCACAAGAGTTTTCTTACTCCTCAGTGCTGTTGCCCATGTTTTTCATGAACTCAGATGTAGAAGCAGGACAAACAGATCTGCTTTTTGAGGGGCGTCAAATGGCTGTGTATTAAGGATAAGACCGCATGCTTGGTTGGCTGAAGTTTTCCCTGAATATATTTTATGTTCACCAGCTTCGCCTGGGAGGACAGTCAGAAAGCATCCACTGCAATTAAGCAGCTGTGGCCTGCCATTTCTGGTTCCTGACAGGTAGCAAGCCAGATTCTTGGCTGTAAAGAATTTCAAACAGTTTTGATGTGCTCTAGGGAGGGCAACTGTTTAGCCTCAGCAATTCAAAGAAGCATAATTGTGCTTCACAGTACACAGAAAGTCACCACATCTGTTTCATATTTTTGGCTTTTAGAACTGAACTAGAACAGAAGAAATAAACATACAGCTTTGAATATAGAGTAAAAACAAGTTCATGGTGCACAGATGAGCATATTGTATGTAAGTCAGTGAAAATTTCCTTAATGAGGGTTTCTTTTGGTTAAGTGAGAAATATTTCTGGTGTTAATCAAGGTTTTTTTTCAGATTTAATAGAAAACATTATCTATTTAAATATCAAGGCAGTCTATCATTCCTTCTTAAACCTATTACAGCCAATTGTTGAGATTCGGTAGCAGTGTTCACATGACCTACTGCAAATATTTGGGGTGTCATCTGCATTGCATTAGCCTTGCTAGTGGTAGTTATTTAAAAAATAATTTGGATGTAGTAGGCTAAAAACATTCAAGGCAATGAATTAGAACTTTATTAACTGCTTTCATCTTTTATTTTGGTTCAAATGTAAATGCAGTCATTTGATATCTAAGTGCTATAATATGGGATGACTGTCTTTTAAAAATGTAATCTAGCAGAAAATACATCTTAATTTGAATGTAGCACTGCTTTAAATATAATTTTAATATTCTTCAGCATCTGGCGTCTCAAAAAATGAGGTCATTTAAGGTTAAGAAAACTTTTCCAGTAATAACAATGATGATCTTCAGACATACAGTGAAAATGGCAAGTATTTACTGAAACTGATCAGACTTGAAGGAGAAGAAGGAAAAGAGAAACTGACAGGCTGAGAAGTTTTCCTTTTCCAGTGCTTTACCATTAGTATCCTCATGTACTTCCTATGAAAACTAACCTAGAGGTAACACTTTCTCATCTTACTAAGGAAGAACCTGACCAGATGTCATTAGCTCCAAATTCATAGGCACTGTGGCTGATTCCCAATCTCCAGCTTATTCACTTCCCTTCAGTTCTCAGTTATCTCTATATATTTATATTTATTCTCTAATATCTGCCTTTTGAGTAGTCTGCAAACCTTCCCAGGTTGAGGACCATCTCCATATTCCATTGTACACCCAGAAACTGCTCAAATTGAATAAGAGTTTGTTGGCATTAGCAATTATAGGTATAAGCAATTATAGATATTGGAGCCTGTTGTAACTCCCAAAATCCCTGTAAGAAGACTTTTGTTTCCTCCACCTTATAGATGGGTAATGAGAAGCACAGAGAAGCCAAGGAACTGGCCAGAGTCACATAGCTAGCAGTGAGGGAGAGTAGGATGAATTTGTGCACATTCTGATTATCTAGACACTTTCTTTCAGTTATTAAATGAGCTCTTCTCAGAAGTATTCTGATATTATCCCAAACCAAAAAAGTCTTAATGGACAAAATTAGACAGTAAGTCAGACCATTGTTTCCCCATGTAATTATACTTACCTATCTAATGAAAGTGTGCTCAGTACTTATCATGTACCATTTGCTAAACAACTTTTATCTCTTCACTTGAACTTCACAGAATCTTGTGTGTGTGTGTGCATGTGTGTGTGTGTGTATGAAAGAGAGAAAAAGAAAGAGTGTGTTAATCTAGTTCTCTATTTTTCTCTTTAAAGGTAGAAACTAAGGCCCCCAAAAGGTAAATAACTTAATTAAGGAAATACATGATTTCAATTCATATTTAGTATTGAAAGCAAAGATTATCCAAGTGCACTTTCCTTCTGTCATCATGCAAAACTAATGTCTCTTTCCATCCCTATTGAAGCAATAGAATTTGATCTTATTAGTCAAAATATGGTGACATCTAGAATCATAATCATATTCTTGACTTGGGTATGTCTTTTTCTTATTTTACAATTTGGGCCACATGAATAATATGGCTCTGTTTTCTCCTTACTTGAAGGAAAAGCCAGACCGGGAAAATGTGCATCTTAGTGACTGATTTAGGCTGACAGCAGTTTAGTGTAGCCTGGAAGTTATGGACTGAGAGCCCTCATGATTCTGTACTATAAGCCAGAGAGAATAAATTATTCTCTTCCTCCTTTCTGTCATTTTAAATCTGTAGAGGATTGTGTGCTATAAAAACTAGAAACCCGCTCCTCTATTGTTAACATATGATTTTTTTATAGGCCACTAGAGATTAGAAAAAGGGCCTGCACAGTGCAAGTGTTATTTTTAATCAGGTACCTATAATTCATTTTATATCAGAAACCTGACGAGTATTTGTTAATTACAGCGATCCTGTAATCTTTCAAATGCAAATAGTCTGACTCAGATTTCAGTTTGTTTGGTACCAACTGATGATTAAAGAATGGTATAGCTTTATAGTTGTTTTACTTCCATCTGTGTGCACCAGGCAATCACCATGTACAGATGGTTGTGATTCAGAGACAGGTTGCCACATGCGAAAAAAAGTATGTTTCAGTTATTTTAATAAGATTTATTGCAGTAGTCACAGTTAAATGCCTAAACCTTAATGATAATTGCAGCTAATCTTTCAAGAAAATGATTAGAGTTTAATAAACCTCAAGAAGGATATTTTACTGTGAACTTCAACCAAATTGCAAAGGTAAATTTTATGTTTATTTTCTCATTTAATAAGTTTAAACACAGTATAAACCTTTTGTGTTTCTGTTTTCAGAAGCTGGAATTTGTATGCACACACACACACACACACACACACACACACACACACACACTTAACCAGACAAGCTGAACACTTCTAATTGTTATGAAAAAATAGGTCAAATGGCACTGAATTGCTCTGAGTAAACATACTAAAGTAGATTTTTTTTTGTCATCATGGGACTTGAACCCAGGGCCTGGGAGCTGTCCTTGAGCTTTTTTACTCAAGGCTAGAGCTCTACCACTTCGAGCCACAGTTCCACTTCCAGTTTCCTAGTGGTTTATTGGAGATAAGAGTCTCAGGGAATTTCCTGCCAGGGCTAGTTTTGAACCATGATCGTTAGATCTCAGCGTTCTGAGTAGCTAGAATTACAATCTTGAGCCACCAGTGCCCGGTTAAAGTAGATTTCTATTTTCTTGAGCTTTTATTTATGATAAATATCTATAAGAAAATAACCAGAAATAGTGCATCTGAAATAGCAGCTGCTCTGGAAACTGAAGCAGGAGGATCATGAGTCATAAGTCAGCCTAGGAAAATAACAACACTCTCTCTTAAAGAAAATGCATCAGCTAGGTGCTACACAAGAGGCTGAAATCTGAAGATCTTGGTTCAGAGCCAGCCCAGGCAAAAATGTCCACGAGACTCTGTTTTCTTTTTGTTAGTCATGGGGCTTGAACTCAGAGCCTGTGCACTGTCTCTGAACTCTTTTGCTCAAGGCTGGTGCTCTACAGCTCTACTTCTTTTTCTGCTGGTGAATTGAAGATAAGAGCCTCAAGGATATTACTGCTCTGTGAACCATGATCCTCAGATCTCAGCCTTCTAAGTAGTGTATTATATGCATGAGCCAGGATGTTTGGCTTCCATGAGACTCTTATCTCCAATTAACCACCCAAATATCAAATCCTGAAGTGGAGCTGTGGTTCAAATAGTAGAGTGCCAGTTTTGAGCAAGAAAAACTAAAGGACAGTACCCAGTCCTTGAATTCAAGCTCTGGTACTGGCAAAAATAATACACATAATACAAAACTTCTCATTTTAGCTTTATTTATTTATTTAGATTTTGAGCTATGTAGCCCAGCCTGGCCATAAACTCAGGATTCTATTGCTTCAGCCTCCTAAATGGTGAGATTACAAGAATGTACACTCCTTTCTGCCTCTGGATATTTTAACCATTTTAAGTGTAGATTTAGTGTCTAAAACACATTCATCTTCCCATCTCCTCATCTTTCCTCCTGGCTACATGCATTTTAATTTTATGGTTTGTGTATTTATGTCCCTTCAAAATTCATGTTGGCATTAAGAGATGGTGCCTTTTAGAAGTGGTTAGGTAAAATAGGATTTGTATATTTACATGTATATATATGTATATAGACGTATATGCACAACATACACGTACCATACACAGACACACATGAAGAAAATTCATGCCCACACAGAAGAACTTGAGCATCCACTGTGTGAGGATGTGGCAAGAACGTGCCAATTTTTGAACCATGGATTGAGAATTTACGAGACATCAAGCCTGATGGCATCTTGGTAGGGCTTCCCATCTCTAGAACTGTAAGAAGTAAAATTTCATTATTTATAAATTATCTAGGGTAGGATATTTTGTCCTAATAGCATGAATGAACTCACACACATAAAGGTAGAATAATAATTAATGTATTTGTCATTTTGTATTTGGTTTATGTTATTTATCACAATTTTTGTTTTACTTAGCATGTATTAGAATTTCATTCCACTGTGAGCAAATTATATTCTATTTGTATACATACACCACATTTTGTCCATTCATTAATTTATTGGCAGATAGTGGCATGGCCATTGGAATGGATATTGTGCTTCAGTGTATACAAGTATGTATATTCAAGTATTTGCTCTCAATTTTTTGAGCATACTAGCAATGAAATGGCTGATCCTATCCTAATTCCTCTGTAAATTTTTGAGGAAGTGACAATTTATTTTTACAGTGGTGGCCTTATTTTAAATTTCTCTAAGCAGTGCACAAAAGATGTAGTTTCTCAATGCCCTGAGCAACACTTGGCATTTTATATTTTCTGGACAATAAATATGCTAATAAGAGTTATTCTTGAACTTTTGTAATTTAAATCACATATTTTAAAATGTATATTAATTCTATGTAAATTATCACAAAGTTGTCATTTTACATGATCCTAGGTTTGAACTATCTTTTATTCTGTTTGGCTAACCTTCTTGACTAAGTGGAAAATTTCTTTACTTAAAAGTGGTGCCAAAGGCATGTCTACATGATGTGTAACCCTTTGTCAAAGTTAAATAGGAAAGTAGATTTGTCTTAATGCATAAAGTAAGGGCTAGGATAAAATTCAAAACCATATGAAGAGGGGTGAATCACTATAGGTTATACTTAAAGGAATTCCTGTTTTTATCCAGGAGAATGTGTAGGTTGTAATAGAATATATATGTGCATATAAACAAATACTTATACACACATATACATGTCACATATCAACATGTCAATATATGAAGACACATATCATATGTGCATGTCATATAAGCACACTGATCTTCATAATATGGCTGATGCAGAAAAGACGGGTAAAATAAGCAAATTTTGACAGGTATAAAGATCTGAGCTACTTCAGTTGACCTTGGATTTCAGGCTTTGTCTATACACAAGATGCAATGATATGCTGAGGCTGGGTTCACAGGAAAAGGAGATCCTATTGTACATTCTAATTATGGTTATTTCCTTTTTAAGCCAGTACCTATATTTGACTTGATTTGAAAAAAAAAATGTGCCTTTTAAAGACCATTCTGTAGTAAGTGTGCACTTCCAGTAAGGAAAAAATGTGAAGATGATTTGGGGACGAAATCTACATTAGAGAAGCTACTTGCAGGAGAACTGGGTATCCTGTCTTGGGGGAAAAAAATCAATAAGTATTGAGCTTTGATTGAAGATGGCTACAAAGCATCCTTTAGACACATTTTAAGGTTCAGTGTTTCATTTCTCGCACTGAGTACCAGTATTTTATCACCATATAATTCTAGGTTTATATGGCTATGTAGTTTCAACTTTGGGTTCATGTCTGAAATAAAAGTCCTTAAGTTATATATTTGTGGTTCTAAGATAAAATAGCTGTATTTTCATTTTCAGAATCAAGTTCAACATACTTTACAGGACTATTACATTGAAAAATTCCTTTAAGAAAATAGATACAAGCAAAATTCTTCTTGGAGATATACAATGTTGATAGTATTTCTATTGGTATGATGAAGTACTTCAAGTACTTTATAATACAGCCAATAATAGTTCAAAAATGATTTACACAATGCTGGACGGGGTCAGTAAGATACACATAAAATGAATTGTACCCTTTTCTCAGATAATTTAAATTCCAAGCTTCAGAGAAATGCAGATATTGGGCTATAGACTTTGTTTTAAATGAAACCATAAATGAGGGACCACACTGTCAGGAATAGCCAGTATTTTTGCATGGTACTGAGAATATATGCTAGCCTGGGTGGTTGTAGAAATGAGTGAATCTTTGGCTCTCTTTCAGTGAGTCATAGATGCCTGAATGGAGTTGTTAGTTTTTGGCATTCTTTCTTTGAGGGACGGAAATAATTTTTCTCAATTTATATATAACTCAATATCTCTGTCACTATCTGTGTTGATGAATGATATGAAAAATGATCCTTTATCATTTAAAATCAATCAGAATATTTACAATTCATACTTTTCTTCTATAGATCTGAAAGTACTTGACAAAAATCAATTAATTTGCACAATATACTGCTGTAAGACTTGTCTTGTTATCACCATTTTATGGACGAATTGAAAGCAAAAGAGGTTAATTAACCCATTACAGAGTCTAAAGGGCTAGAGTGTGAGGCAAAATGGACTGAAGACTGACTTAAAGGCCAAGAACTCTCCTTTTAGCATGGATTTTTAATTGATTTAGATCAGTTTCTCTAGACTAAAAAGCACATGCAGTATTTCTGAATTATCAAGCAGCAATATAGTGTAGATTAAATAATTAACATTCTGAAGTCCTTTATAAAAGTGAATTACTATTACATATTCTAGCCTTAGACTATTAAGTAGGCCAAGCTACTTTCCAGCACTGGTGTCTAAAGTGTAAATTAATTGGTTAAGTGAGAAATTCATCTCACACATTTCCTGCTGAGAGATCAGACTCCTTTGTTCTGATTGGAAATATACATATATATGTGTATATATATATACCATATTGCATTTTACTTTTCTTCCCTTAATGTGTGTGTTTGCATCTAAATTCCTTATAAACTGGAAATTCATTTCAAGTTCAAGTAGTTGCATAAACAGTTTATGGTTCTATGAGAAAAGTCCACCTTCACTTTCCTGAAGATGCAGTTTAAAAATAATGTCATAAGGCTAGCCTGATAGTAGTTTGATACATCACTTTTAACAAATAGATGTTTGGGAGGACTTGGAAATGCTGTTTCCTTCAAGGAGACATTATTTTCGATTAGCAAACTATGTGCTTATGTTCAGCTTTTTCTATTATTATTCTGTTGGTCATGGGGCTTGGACTCAGGGCCTCTGAACTCATCTTGCTCAAGATTGATGCTCTACCATTTTGAGCCACAGTGCCAGTCTGGTTTTCTGGTGGTTACCAAATGAAATGAAAACTGAAGGATAAATATATAACAGCTAAAACTATGTCAGTGCCTTTACAGAAGAAAAAGGGACATTTACTCAAATAATTCTTAAGATTTAAATGGTCCTGTGAATATCACTGCTGGGTTGGTTCACCCTTTTTCTTTTGTCTCACCAATTTGATGTTCCCCCTTCCCTTCCCTAATTCAGATAAGTGTATATATGATACCCAGGGTACCAAAATTAAATACAGTGACAGCAAGGGCTAAACCATAGGAAAGAAAAAAGAAAAATTTTGATTTGCATTTCTTTTATGACCAGAGCTGCCAAGCACTTTTTCATGTTGCTCTTGGCCATTCTCATTTTCTCTCTTTAAGTTTTTAGCCCATTTATTAAGGGGCAATTGTTTATTTGAGGATTTGTTTTGGGCGAGCTTAATTTTTTGAGTCCTATATATATTTTAGATATGAGGCTATTGTCTGCTGTATGGCTAGTGAAGATTTTCTCCCCTTCTGAGGGCTTTCTATTTATCTTGCAAACTGTGTCCTTTGCCATTCAGAAGCTCTGCAGTTTGATGCAATCACATTTGTCCAAACATTCTTTGATATGCTTTGTTTCTGGGGTTTTATTAAGGAAGTTTCAACCTGTGATAAGGAGCCAAAGCGTTTCCCCTATTACTTCCTGCAATGTTTTCAGGGTATCTGCTTTTACCTCGAGGTCTTTGATCCACTTGGAATTGATTATGGTAAAGGGTGATATATAAGGATCTAGCTTTAGTTTAGTTTTGTTTTTTTAACAGGTGTTGAACCAGTTTTACCAGCACCATTTGTTGAAGAGACTCTTTATCCCATCCTATTCTTTTGCCTCCCTTATCAACGATTAGGTGACATAGATCTGCAGATTAATTTCTGCATCTTCACTTCTATTCCATTGGTCCTCAGGCTTGTTCTTGTGCCAATACTAAGCCTTTTTATTACTATAGCTTTGTAATAGAGTTTGAAGTTTGGTATTGATATTCTTCCAGTACTGTTTTTAATGCTAAGGATTTTGTTTTTTTTGCTTTTCCATCTCACCCCAGTAAGAATGGCCATTATAAAGAAAACTTATAATATGCTGTCAGGGATGTGGCCAAAAAGGAACACTACTACATTATTGGTGGGAGTGTGAATTTGTTCAACCACTCTGGAAAACAGTATGGAGGTTCCTCAAAAGGCTAAAAATAGAACTCCCCTATGACCCAGCAATCATATTTCTGTGCATTTACCCAAAGGATCACAAAAAGGCCATACTAAAGCTACCAGCACCACCATATTCATAGCAGCACAAAATACAGAACCAACCCTGATGACCCTCAGTAGATGAATGGATCAAGAAATTGTGGTACACAATGGAATTCTATGGTAGAGGAACAAATTTATTCTAAGTACATTGTGATCATTTGTGGAAATAACCAATGAATCTTTTCATATAATAATTATACTTTAACTTTTTGAAAAGAGAACAGTCTAAAGTATTTATTTGTGTTTCATTTCTTTGATCCTTACATATTTGGCAGGTCAGACAAAGGTAATATATCTCCCCTCTCCCAGCCAGGAAAGTCTGTGAGGCTCCAACTACTGTGCGCCCCCACCCCCCGGAAAAAAAAAGAAAAAGAAAAGGAAGAAGATAATAAAGAGAAAAAAGAAAAGAAAAACTGAAAGTGGAGCTGTGCCCCAAATGGTAGAATGCTAGCCTTGAGAAAATTGAACTATATTTTGTTACTTCCAATGACTGCCATCTTGTTTATTTTCCTTGTAAAGTGTACAGTTTGGTTTTCAAGGCTGTATTTTCAGAGAGGTTTAGGAAAATAAGGAAAGATAAAATATGAAGGTCATTGAATTTACCAAAATTTCCTTCTTTTTTAAATAAATGTGCCCTAATTGCTGCAAGCTTTTACTTAGAGGGCTGAAAATGTTAATTTGACTTTTTTGGCTAATATCTCTGTTTTTTTCTATTTGGGAGGAAGGGGAAGAGGAGGAGGAGAAGGGGGAAAAGAGGAAGAAGAAGATGAAGATGAAGAGGAGGAGGAGGAGGAGGAGGAGGAGGAGGAGGAGGAGGAGGAGGAGGAGGAGGAGGAGGAGGAGGAGGAGAGGAGGAGGAGGAGAAAAGAAGAAGAAGAAGAAGAAGAAGAAGAAGAAGAAGAAGAAGAAGAAGAAGAAGAAGAAGAAGAAGAAGAAGAAGAAGAGGAAGAAGAAGAAGTTGAGCATGAATTATGAATCACATATATCAATTTTGTTATGGTGTTCCAAATAAAAGTTAATTAATGGTAAATTACATTGAAGATAGTATCTGGCAAGAAATTTTATGCACACTGGGGATAAAAAATGAGGTGTGTGTGTGTGTGTGTGTGAGTGTGTGTGTGTGTGCTTGCATGTTCCTGCGAGAGAAAGAGGAAATAAAAGACAGAGGGAAATATGGAGGGTGGGAGAGAGAGAGAGGGAGAGAGACAAGGCGATGAGAAGGGATAATATTCATGTAGGAGTTTTAATATTATAAAACAAGAGAGACTGGGAGAGGACAATCATCATTAAGAATGTGTGTCTGATTTCATGCTACAGGCAATGGATGTTTGAGTGTACAGGATTCTATGGTAGCACAGAGTGCTTTCTTCCTAAGTGTATTTATCCATCCTCTCTTGTCTTCTGTTGGCCAAGAAGCACACATACATTTTTCAGCTGCTCCATACTTCAATTTCCCCAGTTTTCATGGTAGCAGTAAGGTCCTGAACTCTTTATACAGTGGAGAAAGGCAGAGAATTTTCAGGAAACATTATCATCATAGAATGAGTCCACATTCTCAGTGGTGGTACATCCCTCACAGAGACTGTAGTTAAAGACTGTAGTTAGAATGTGTTGGGATGACTGTGTGTATTCATCCCGTTTCCTTTAAAGAATCAATAGGAAAATGACTACTTAATCATAAAGAATTTCAGCATATAATTTTGGAGGAAAGCTAGTATTAATATAAGCAAATTGTTGAAATGCAAGAGCCAGTGGGATATACAGTACATTGGCCAAAGGCCAGCATGTTTGAGGCTCAGGAAGGAAGAGTTCATGCATCATTCATTGATTAGAAGTTTGGAGAGAAGTCTGTTTTGGTTCAAAAGCAATCAGGCTACTTTTGGAATCCTTCTCACTTTGGGAAGAGTTGACCTCTTTGCTGGACTCAGGTCTTTTACTGATTTGATAAAGCCAGCATGATTTAGACTGATTTACTTAACAGTTTATCCATATGAATCTTATTTTAAAAATGCCTATTTTCCAGAAGAACACAAAAAATAAGATTTGACCACAAATCTGGGCATCCCTTGCTCAAGTTGTGGTGAAACCCAAACAGAACCATTATGCTATGGTGTTTATATAATTAGTATTCCTATCAGACAATAAAAATGATTTGGCTCAACCTAAGACTTTATATGATAATGTTCGGCTTGGTGTTGTTCAGCTCTGATCATAAATCTGTTGTAAGTTACAACCAAAATAAACTCTTGTTGGATTGTGAAAAAAATTCAAAATCTCAACTTATCAAATTCTATGGATAAGAAAAGAAACATAGCACTCAGCTTGAATAACACTGCTAAAGTATTATATATGTTGAAGAAAAACAAGCATTACCATATTGTATTTTACTTAAGATAAACTATTTGTAGCTATAAAAGTAGACTAGGTAATAAATAATTTCTAAGGAAGGCAATCTAAAACTTTTTGATTAAGAATAACATACCCCAATGTCTCTTTCCTTTCAAGTGTTGCATTGCCATTTATTTTGTGAAAGTATGCCTTATAAAGAATTTATATAATATATCAATATTTATTAACTTATCCAATTTCTCTAAGTAGAGCTATAAGTAAGTTATTTTCCATTTCATTTGACATCATAATTTTAGGTGATATTTTATATGAGTGTTATAATTCATTAAGGTATTCCTTAACAATATTGTATTTTAGTACTGTGTGACAGAACTAGATTTCTAGCCCCAGGATATTGAAAGGTGACAGCAAGGTTTTGTTGAATTTTTAAAATTTATTACATGTATTTCTTAGATTTGCAAGTTATAGGCTTTTCTAAGTTTCCTTATAGTCCTGAATTACTATGGAAAAGTCAGTGTTCATGTTTTTATAATTTTCTTTTCTTTTGTAAATCATGTTTTTGAATGGTAAATGTTTATGAAGCTGTAGGTTATGGTATTAATCCAGGTTCTGTTGGGTGAACTGGATATTTAATTTTGTGCAAATGAAGTTATATTTTCATATTGTTAAAGTATTATTAGTCTATTTGGAAACATTATCTGACATTGGTATAATGGCCTCCAAATTAATGACTCGTAGACTGGGGCTACCCCACAAGAGATAGGTAGCAGATAGCTGTGGGGGACAGGGATGTGCAGGGTCTTCAGTCCTTGGTTGGGTGAGAGTATTAGTAAGTAAATATAAATTAGAAGTTAAGGAACAAATGCAAATGTTTGGTATGTCCCTAGCAGTATGTTGCTCCTGAAAACTTAGTAGATCATGGTGCCCAATTAAAGAAAAGCTAGGGTCTTCCAAAGCCTATTACCCAGGCTCCAACTCACATAATTTGGAGTGACCCTAATTTACTTTTGGGTAATTAAGATGCTGTTTTCTTCTAGTTATAGTTGCCAAATTTCTTACACATGGTTTTGCTTAAGTGGTAATGGGAAATCACAAAGTAATTCATGAAACTTGTTGCAATTCTGTACAACTTTCATGTCAATCACTCCTTGGGGTTCGGGGGAGGGATTTGATGTCCCATGCCCCTAAATGTTAATAAAAGTCTATGCTGTGTTTGAAGTGACTGTTGTTCTCAACTTTTCTCTGAGAAAACCTGCTTTTACCTCTGGACATGTCCTTATATACAAGTTGCTATAAACTTTATTTTTTTTTATTCTTCTGTACATACTTCCACATATCTCACCAGATGTAAGAATCTAGATATCCAGTACAGGCCTTTCTGAAAAATAAGCCCCAGAGGGAAGAACATAGAAACATAGAGAGTTATTCTTAGGCCATGAAAATGAATGAAATGCTGCACCTTGATCTTCTCTGGGAAAGTGATCCCTTTATTCTTTTCTTTCTACTTTTAAGATTGAGAATATCTATGGCTACTTGTCCTACTATTGTATTTGGCAACAGGTAACTTGTTTTTTATGTTTCACAGATGGAAAAGAATTTTACATAGAATAAACTGTATTTCCAATGTTACCTGTACTTGATTTAGATATCCTGAATTGGAACCCTGGTGGCTATATTTAGATGAGATTTGTTTTAAATTTTTTTATTAATGTCTTTAAGTAATTGTACGAAGGAGTTATTGTGTAACAAGGCAGTTTATGAATACAATATATCTTGATCCATGTCACCCCTTTCAACATTTTCACTCATCACTCTCCTTCCCTCCCTCTTCTTAGTTTTGTAGGATGTACATTGGAGTTTTGTCTATATTACCTTCCTTTTCCCCTCTTTATTTTTCTGCTCTTTCCCCCTTGATCCCCCCCCCCCGCCCTTTTAAGTACCTGCTTCTTGGTGTTATATTTTGCTAAACTTTGATTTTGGCTTTCTAAGGTATTATACTACACTATTTTAGATTTCCATTGAATCTATCCTGTTTCAGTTAATACATTATATACTCTTACATATTACCTAGCATAATGAGTTTCTAACTTAAATCTAGTAAGAGAAATCTATAAGGGAAAATGTGGATCCTTTATCATTCTGAGCCTGACTTCCTTCACTTAACATATTTTTTTCAGTCTTTCCTTTTTTATATACAAATGGTACTATATTGTTCTTTCTAGTGGATGAACAAAATTCAGTTTCCTATATATACCACATTTTCTTGATCAACTTGTTCATTGAGGGGCATCTAGGCTGATTCTCATACCTTGGCTATGGTGAATAGTTCTGCAATAAACATGGTTGTGCTTGCAGCTTTATTCTAATCTGGCTTGTAGGTAATATTTTATAAATGTGCAGGAGTAGAATTTCTGGATCCTAGGGTAGCTATATGATTAATTTTCTGAGGAGTCTCTACACTACTTTCCAGAATAATTGAACAAGTTTATCTTCCCACCAACAGTGTATTATGGTTCCCTTTTGGCCATATCCTTGCCAGAATCTGTTATTGTTTGTTTTCTTGATAATGGCCATCTAACTATGGTGAGGTGGGATTTCAATGTTGTTTTGATTTTCATTTCCTTTGTGGATAGAGGGTTTGGATTTAGGGTGTGTTTGAAAGGTTGATGCCTTTGGAGTAGGGAAAGAAAGAATAGTTTGTTTTTTTAATGTACGGTGGGCATGAATAGTTGGGCAGAGGTAAATTTTGCTGATTTCTTTCCTTCTGAAATTCATATTCACTTGCCATCTTAGAGTATTTATTGGGAATAGGTTCTTTACAGCTTAAGTTAGCTGAAATGAGGTCACATTAAATTTGGGTAGGTCCTAAACCCAATGATTAGTGGCCTGAAAAGAATCACATAGAGGGCTGGGAATGTGGCTTAGTGGTAGAGTTCTTGCCTAGCATGCATGAAGCCCTGGGTTAGATTCCTCAGTACCATATAAACAGAACAAACAAACAAACAAACCAACAGAGTGGCACTGTGACTAAAGTGGTAGAGTGCTGGGCTTGAGCAATAAAAGCTCATGGACAGTGCCCAGGCCCTAAGTTCAAGCCTCAGAACTGGCAAAAAAAAAGAGATATTACATAGAGATAGAAAGATGTACATGTGCAAAGGGAAGAAGGCATTTTAGGTGGAGTCAGAGGCTGGCATGGCACATCTGCGAGCCAAAGAATGCCAAGGTTTGCTGGCAACCACCAGAGCTGGAAAGGGCAAAGAAAGATTCTCTCCTAGGAACTTGAGAGGAAGCATAGATCTTTGACACCTTCATTTCAGACTTCTGCCTTTATTACTGTGAGAGAATAGATTTCTTTTCTTTTTTTTGTTTTTTTTGAAAATCTCTTTGGTGGCTTCGTTAAATACCTGTTACCAACTAAAGCTAGATCTTTACATATCACCCTGCAACAGAATCAATTCCAAATGGATCAAAGACCTCGAGGTAAAAGCAGATGCCCTGAAAACACTGCAGGAAGGAATAGGAGAAACACTTGGGCTCCTTGGCACAGGCTGAAACATTCTTAATAAAGGCCCAGAAACACAATTGATCAAAGAAAGGCTGGACAAATGGGATTGCATCAAACTGCAGATTCTGCAGGGCAAAGACATAGCTTGCAAGCTAAATATAAAGACACAGATTAGGGGAGAATCTTCACTTGACATACAATAGACAACAACCTCATATCTAAAATATGAAAACTCAATAATTATGCTCCCTGAAAACAAATCCTCAAAGAAACAATTGCTCCCTTAATAAATGGGCTAAAGACATAAAGAGAGACTTCTCTGAAGAGAAGATGAGAATGGCCAAGAGGCTCATGAAGAAGTGCTCAACATCACTGGCCATAAAGGAAATGCAAATCAAAACAACAGCACTGAGATTCTATTTCACCTTAGTAAGAATGCCCATTATCAAGAAAGCTAATTATAACAGATGTTTTCAGGGATGTGGCCTAAAGGGAACCCTACTACACTGTTGGTGGGAGTGTAAACTTGTTCAACCACTCTGGAAAGCAATGTGGAGGTTCCTCAAAAAGCTAAACATGGTGCTCCCCTATGAACCAGCAAACCCACTTTTGGGCATTTCCCCAAAAGATTACAAGCAAGACTACACTAAAGCTACTAGCACAACTATGTTCATTGAAGCACAATTTACCATTGCTGCTAAAATATGGAACCAACCAAGATGCCCCTTAGTAGATGAATAGAACAAGAAAATGTGGTATATATACACAATGGAATTCTATGCTTCCATCAGAAAGGAAATGGAAAAGCTTGGAAAAACTCATACTAAGTGAAGTGAGCCAGACACAAAGAAACATAGATTCACAAAATGGACCTTGCCAAGACTTAGTTGAAAAGGGCTGATAAAATGTAATTATCTTTCTCTTCTTTCTTTTCTCCCTTCTTCTGTCCCTCCCTCTTACCTTTTCCTTCCTTCCTTCTTTCCTTCCTTTCTTCCTTCCTTTCTTCCTTTCTTCCATTCTTCCTTCCTTCCTTCTTTCCTTGTTATTCTTTTATAGGATTATATTCAAAACCTTCAGCTTTCCCTAGCAGTATATAAGTACGCTCAAAAGTCTACCCTATAGTGCAGTAGAATATTTAATGAGAATAGAGTGTTCTTGTGTATCTAATATTATCTACATATAGGTATGTCACATTTTTTAAAAATGAACACCTCAGGGGGCGAAAGGGTAAGGGGGAGGGGGAGGGGGGTATGAGGGACAAGGTAACAAACAGTACAAGAAATGTATCCAATGCCTAATGTATGAAACTGTAACCTCTCTGTACATCAGTTTGATAATAAAAACTTAAAAAAAATTTAAAAAAAAGAAACATAGATTCAATAAACACATAAGATGATGCTAAGTGAGATGAACTCCATGTTATGGAAGTAAGTGATTTACCTCTGTCATTGTTATTTTCAAAGTACCATGTGAAATTATCCCCTTTCCTTTTGTCTTTCTTCCCTAGGGTTTACCGCTGATGTCACTGCTACTGACTTCAGTACCCTGGATATTGTATATATGTTTATTGGAACTAGAGAAATGAAGGGGAACATCAAAATGGAAAGACAAAGGGTAAAAGGTGAACCAATGCAACAGCAATACTTAAAATAATATATGCTGTAATCAAAGTGTAAAATTCATGGTGGGGGCAGGGGATGGGGAGGGAGGGAGGAGGAAAGAAAATGAGGAAGTAATAAGTTTGATAAGAAATGTGCTCACTTCCTTACATATGTAACTATAACCCCTCTATATATCACTTTTCCAATAAATAAATTAAAAACATCTCTTTGTTAAATAGTGCATTTTACTTTTTGTTCTGTTAAAGTCTTTGTACAAAGGAGTTACCAATTAACAAAATCTACAAATACAATGCATCTTGATCCATGTAAACCCTTTCAACATTCTCACCCATCCTTCTTGACCCCATTTCTTATTTTTCTCTTAATTATGTACCATATACATTGGAATCTTGACTAAATTCACCCCCCCTTTCTCCTCTTAATTTGTCTACTCTACCCCTTTGGTCTGACCCCACTTCTTGCAAGTACTCATTTCCTGGATTTGACTTTATCTCTTCATCTTATTTTTAAAATTTATTTATTTATATTATAAAGGTGATACCCAGAGAGGTTACATGGGCACAAATGAGATGAAGAGTATATTGCTTTTTGAACATCCCTAACTCTCTCAACGTTTATCCCTCCTGTCCTCACCTACAAGTTGTATGGTTCATTTTCAACATAGTGTTTAACTTTGCATTTCCAAGGAATTAATCTATTTGAATTTTCCCTGAATCTACAATATGGCAGTTAATACATTTTTAACTACTTGTGTATAACACAATCCGTTTACTTATATGTGTATAGGCTAATTCTAGCCTCCACATGTGAGGAAAACTTTTGTCTCTCTGGGCCTGACTTCACTTAACATATTTTTCTCAAGTCTTTCCCCTTCCTTACAATTGGTATAGTATCATTCTTTGTAATGGATAAATCAATTCCATTGTGTATATATATATATATATATATATATATATATCACATTTTCTTAATTCACTTGTCCATTAAGGGGCCTCCGTACTGATTCCATACATTAGCTATGGTGAATAGTGCTGCAGGGAGCATGTTTGTGTAGGTAGCTTTACTCTAACCTGCTTTATGCTACTTGGATAAATGCTCAACAATTAAATTGCTGGGTCATGAGATAGCTCTATGTCTAGTTATTACAGGGATCTCCATTCTACTTTCCAAAATGGCTGAACAAATTCACATTCCCAGCAGTGTATTAGACTTCCCTTTTGGTTGCATTTTCACCAGTATTTTTGATAATGCTTATTCTAACTGGGATGAGATAGAATCTCAGTGGTGTTTTGATGTGCATATGCTTTATAACCAGAGAATACATTTCTATTACTTTAATCAATTCAGTATGAAGAACTTTGTTTTGATAGCTCTTGGGGGGTAACATCCTAACTGTGCTCAGATGTGTCAGGGGTAACATAGAGATCATCTTGCTTTGAGGACATGGAGAAATAGGTCAGTCATATATTCATATGGAAAATTGAATTGGGGACAAAATCCATGCTGTAGTATTGCTATCAAGATGCTGGGGTTATATACTAAGGTTTATGCTTTGACTATGTAAATAATTATAGTATAATAACATAAAACATTTTATGGTTCCAGGATCCAGCCTGGAAGAATTTTCCTCTCTTCATTTTATATTTTTAATTAATTAATTTATATTATAAAGGTGATACCCAGAGAGGTTACAGATGCACAAATCAGATGAAGAGTACATTGCTCTGAACATCTCTAGCTCTCTCAAAGTTTTCCCTCCTGTCCTCACCTACAAGTTATATAGTTCATTTTCAACATAGTGTTTGACTTTGCATTTCCAAGGAATTAACAACAACATATACATCAGGTAACCTATAAAGTAATATTAGGTATCTTCTTGTACCATGTACAAATGAATCTACTTACTCTTTCACTGAATGTTGACCACACATTAATAGTTCTGTTGTTTCATCTAGCCTTGTACTTCACTCGCATACACAATTCATTCAAGAAACAGTCCTTAACAATAAACTTTAGAAAAGAAAATACAGGGCTGGGAATGTGGCCTAGTGGTAGAGTGCTTGCCTTGTATACAGAAGCCCTGGGTTTGATTCCTCAGCATCACATTCATAGAAAAAGCCAGAAGTGGCGCTGTGGCTCAAGTGATAGAGTGCAAACCTTGAGCAAATGAAGCTTAGGGACAGTGCTCAGGCCCCGAGTCCAAGCCCCAGGGCTGGCAAAAAAAAAACAACAAAAAACCCAAACCCAATATTTATATTTATGAAAAGATGTGTTGCCGACACTTTCTATATGAAATAATGGAGAAGATATAACTAAATATTTCTTTAATCATATAATTGTGTGTGTGTGTGTGTGCACGCGCACCAGTTGCAGGGCTTGAACTCAGGAACTGGACACTGTCCCTGAGGTATTTCTGCTCAGGGCTAGTTCTCTACCACTTGAGCCACAGCTCTACATCCAGAGATTTAGTGGTTAATTGGAGTTTTAGTGGTTAATTCCTCTCCAGGCTGGCTTCCAACTATAATCCTCAGATCTCAGTCTTCTGAGTAGCTAGAATTACAGGCATGAGCCACTGGTTCCCAGTTAACATTCAAAACAATTATTTTATATAGTTGTACAAGAAGGTTTCTTTTTGACATGTTCACATATGTATACAACGTACTGTGATCAAATTCACGATTTCCAACACCTTCTATCAACCCTTCTCCCCACTTCCCAAATAAATCTCAACAAGCTTCATTACTCCATTTTCACATGTTAAGTTGTTATTATTATTTTTTTGCCAGTCCATGGGCTTGAACTCAGGGCCTGGCACTGTCCCTGAACTTCTTTTGCTCAAGGCTAGCACTCTACCACTTGAGCCATAACACCACTTCTGGCTTTTTCTGTTTATGGGTTAATAAGGAATCAAATCTAAGGCTTCATGGTTGCTAGGCAAGCACTCTACCACTATGCCACATTCCCAGCCCTGTGCATAGTTATTTTGACCATATCTACTCTTCTTTATACTTTTCATTCTCTACCCCTCCCACTAGTACTCAAATTCCAGGAAGAACCTGTTTTATATTTCTCCTATTGCCACTGGTGTGTGTGTGTGGGGGGGGTGGTGGTGGTGGTGGTGGTGGTGGTGGTGTGTGTGTGTGTGTGTGTGTGTGTGTGTGTGTGTGTGTGTGTGTGTGCAACTAACCCCTAATCTTTAGAGAGCCCATACTGCTTCGTTATTTCTGCTGGGTGATTTGCCTTTGTTATCATGTCACTTCAGGAATTAGAATGACATCATTTGTTTTCCATGATTAAAAAAATAGTTTCTGGGGTGATAGTCACAAGATACTATGTTGGAATGAACTATACAACTTGGGGATAAAGGAGGTCAGGAGGTAAAAAAATAATAGAAGAAAATGAGAGAGAGGGTGACACTGTTCAGAAAAAAATGTACTCATTACCTGCCTTATGTAACTGTGACCCCTCTGTATATCCTTTTATAATAAAAGTAAAATTTAAAAAATACTCCAGTCTAAGTTGTTACAACACAATTGGTCTCCAGGTCCATTTCAAATCTCTTACTGTTCTCTCTACTTGATTATCAACTCAAAAGAAGATCATTGGTTTATAAGGATTGTTTTAATATTTCCTTACCCATAAACATTATTAATTTGTAAAAAGTAGCTTTAACATTACAGCTGTCACATGATAACTTGAGGTTATATTAAATGTATAATTTACTTAATCTTTTGACTGTATACCTATTGCTGAGGCTCATCACTGAGATAGGAGATAGGACATATCAATCATTCTTAAATATTTCTTCATGTATAAGGGCTAGAGTTAAAAGAAGTTTAGCAAAAATGGCTGATTCTAGAATGAAAAAAAAATTCTTGTTGAAATGTCAGTGGGAAGCCAAGTTCTGGCTTATGCTTATAATCCTAGCTACTTAGGCTGAGATCTGACAATATGGTTCGAAGGCATCTTTGGCACACAAATCTGTAATATTTATCTCTAATTAACCACAAAAAAGGTTGAAGTGGAGAAATGGTTCAAATGTTACGGTACCCAGCATTATCAAATGGTGGAACAAGAGCCAAAGGCCCCAAGTTCAAGCACCAGTACTTGGAAAACAAACAAACAAACAAAGTCAATGGGTAGAAAGCAATTTATGTAATTTTGAACAGGTAAGTCCTAAGGTATCAGGTTGAATCTAAGACTCATTCTGTCCTGTTGAAATTCTCTCTTGGACCACTATTAAAGGAATGGTGATTTAGGTTTGATGTCAACCAATAGTATCCTAGAATGTATTAAGATGGAGTAAATGCCAGTACTTTAGGTTATTTAGTGTAACTACATTATGTCTTCTTGTTCACATTTTATCTCCCAGAAAGGAAAGTGCATCTTGCAGTCAGATGTGTGACATAATGTAATTATTTTTGTTAGTCCATAAAGTAGTACTGAATCTTAATATTTATTTTGACATTTATCCTATAACACATTTTACTTTTCTAAAATTAAGAGGTCAGAGCCAAAATGTAAAAAGTATTTTCTGTAGGTAACTAAAGTATTTAACTCAGCCAGACTTGGTGTAGTATTGTTGGCCAGCTTTCTGAGAACTTTTCTTACAGGGTGCAGTTACAGTCAGTTGAAAAGTCACAGAAAATAATACCACTATCTGATGCTAACATGGATCAATAAACATTTTACTGTCTCCAAAAAGAAACTGCAAATGTATTTGAATTTCTCCAAGTCATCATATATTTAAAGAAGCACACATTTTAGGGACCCATCCTGAATAGGCAAAGCAAGTAGAATCAGAGTTAAGAGTAAACAGAGAGGGGGAAAGGATAATATGAAATATGAATCTAATATTAGTTTAACCTAGCACTATCTTGTCAAACTATGAGATCAAGTAGGCAAATTGATAAATTATTGTAATGTGTGTGTGTGTTTGGAGAGACTGCTCGTTTGGGTTTACCAGTTTGTTAGCTGGCAAGTACTACACAATGCTGTAATTACAAGAAAAATTGAATTGGAATTGTACTTAAAAATTGCTTTGTTGAATGATAGCACCTTTTTACAGCTACAAGATAATAAAATACAATTTTCAGAGAAAGCTGTTACGAAAGAAGTGCCATTGGTTACATGGCTGTCCGTTGTGCTATTAATTCAATCACAGTCCTGGAACTTTTGACTTGATTTTTTAGGATCAGAAACTTTCTTCTTGAATACAAACAATAGATTCATTTTTTAGGAGCATGATTTTTAAAAAATAAAGCATTAAGATCCAATTGTGAATCGACAATGGTAAAGATGGCTTTCAAATATGGCTTGAGTTATTAATGTTGGACTGATGAACACATTAGCTCATTTTAAGCAGAGTAGCATGGAAAATGAACTTATAATCAGTAGGTCTTTTAGTGAAGACAGAATTACTTTGAGCAAAGTTAATTGTATGATAACAGAAGAGAATGTGTAAATCACTCTCCATGATATGCTTGCTTAACCAACAACTGTCTAAGCTTCCCTTCTCTGTTTTCCATACTTGAACCTCAATGTATTATCTACTCTCTTAGTCCTTCTTTGACTGCTAAATGTTTATTGCAAACTGTGATTTTATGCATCTCTTAATTGATACATGTTTAAAGTCAGCAGTGATGTTATTATACATAATACATAGTTCACTCTTAGGCTTCCATAACCCCTTCTACATTCTATATTATGTGTGTAATTTTGTAGGTTTAGAAATTCACAGACACTTAAATATTGTAATTGTTTATCTTTCAGGTCATGATCAAATTTTTGAGCGAGAGCCACTATTATTCTTCTCATGCACTGCTATAAAAACATCAGATTTCCAGGCATCTAGGCAAGTAATTCAGGTCCTTGAAAATGCTTTTAACTTTTAGGCAGGACATGTGAAAAACAAATCCAAGATTAAGAAGGGTCAAAAATAACATTTGTTTGGCAGTTTCCTGGTATAATCAGTTGAATTAAGAGTGGGAGAGAGTTAACAAGCCTTTCTTGGATATCCATGTTTTCCCCCTTACAATTACTCTGACAGTCTTATTAATCTCTTTATCTCCCTTTTTTGTTTCACTGCTTTCTTTGATCAATAATGGAGAATGATTCTCAATTCATGCAAATGAATATTACTATACAGATAAATGTAGCTGACATTCACTGAATGTGAATTTTATTATTCAGATTTACCATGTGCATAAATTAACTTGTGTTGTTCAAATTTCTTTATACAATTCTTATGAAATGAATAGCTCCTAAGGTAAAGTCATTCTTTTACTAACTTTGTTTTTACACTTCTTTATAAATATAGCTACAAAAATTATTTCCCCTTCCTACTATTTTTTTATAAAGGAAGAATTATAAGTAAAAAGTTAACAATGGTAATGATCTGAGTTCATTTGCATGAAATTATTGTTAAGGAGAAAATTACTATGCAAGTATTATAACGTTGAGACTGTAGGCAGTACATAATGATTCTATTGATATTCTTCTGAATTTTTCTGTTACCGGTCAAAGTTGTCAACTTTGAGTGTAACCTGGGAGGCAAAGTAACTTGAGGCAGGCAGGTACAGGCAAGACTATGAGAAATCTCAGTGGGGATGCAGTAATAGGGTGGAGGCTGCTTGGCTGTTTGGCCAAGTTGCATGTGCTCTTTTTACTCATAGCAATAAAACTATTTCCTAGTCACTCTTGCACTCAGGTGTAACCATGTGTTAGAAATGAGTCTCTAGGGCTATCTTGCCCAGGATGGCTTCAAACCACAAACCTCAGATCTCTACCTCCCGAAGCTAGGATCAGAGATGTGAGTCATCAGAGCCCAATTTATAGTCACCACTCTGTGTGTGTGTCCTATGGCTTGAACTCAGAGTCTTGGTGCTACCCCTAAGTTTTTTAGTGCTCTATAACTTAAATCACAGCTCCACTTCTGACCTTTTGGTGGTCAATTGGAGATAAGAGACTCATGAACTTTCTACCTGGGCTAGCTTTGGACCACAATCCTCAGATCTCTGCCTCTAGAGTAGCTAGGATTAGAGCTGTAAGCCACTAGTGCCTGGCTGCAGTTTACATTTTTCAGGCTAAAAGTGTCATAGAGAATGGTATAGGGTTTGATATAAATATTAGAGAGAAAAGAATAACACTTTTGAAGATTAAATGTATCCAGGAGGACTTTCTGTCTGAAGATTTTGAAAATAGGAGAACCGTCTTCCTGTGTGAAAGAAAAGAAATGTGGTAAGGAGTCCTTGGAGAACGATTTCTGCCCAGTGATGCTGAGAATCCACAATATTCTTGAGAGTCACAAATGTAATATAAACACAGTAATTGTCTACTATCTAAAGCTGTTTTGAGTGCTTATTTTTCTGGAAAATACTTTGTACTATTTGAATAACCTGGGATTTCTAAAATGAAATAATATTCCTCAAATTTCAGTAAGTTTATTTAAATAATTAAAATGTCCACATTCAACTTTTAAATTCAAGAATGCAAACTAGAACTCATTTTTCCTAGTACCAGCACTGATGTCTAAAATGGATCAGGAAAATGTGGTACATATACACAATGGAATTTTATGCCTTGATCAGAAAGAATAGCATTGCCTCATTTGTAAGGAAATGGAAGGACTTAGAAAAAATTATACTAAGTGAAGTGAGCCAGACCCAAAGAAACATGGACTCTATGGTTTCCCTCATAGGGAATAATTAGCACAGGTTAGGCTAGTCACAGCAGAGGATCACAAGAGCCTAATAGCTATGCCCCTATGAATGCATAAGATGATGCTAAGTGAAATGAACTCCATGCTATGGAAATGACTGTTATATCACTGTTGTAATTACTTTCAACACGCCCTGTGAAACTGTAGCTTCTTTTGTTGATGATCCTCTTGAATCCCTTCCTGTGGTTGTACTCACACTATCACTGTATCTCATCTGAATACAATGTATATTGTATATACTGGTATTAGAACTAGGGAAGTGAAAGGGAATGTCAAAATTGAGAGACAAAGGAATAAAGGACAAACGAGTCCACCAAAAGCAATACTTGCAAAACCCTTTGGTATAAACCAACTGAACAACTCATGGGGGAAGAGGGAAAGGGAGAAGGGGAGGGGGGAATGAGGGAGAAGGTAACAAACAGTACAAGAAATGTACCCAAGGCTTAACGTATGAAACTGTAACCTCTCTGTACATCAATTTGACAATAAAATTTTAAAAAACCTTAAAAGCATCTTTCTCAGGATGTGTTGTGGTAAAGGAAAAGTTTCCCTCAGAAACAAATTGAAGCAGCTTGGGAAAAACAACAATTCATCTTAGAAAAGCTCATATTATTTAGCAGGTATTTGATTACCTGAAGAAATATCTATGCATTTCTGAATTTCACTCATATTCAGTACTAGTATGGCATCATGGAGAAATATTTACATGAAATCGTGTTGAAACAGGGAATCTCCATTAGAGATTCCTTCAGTCTGATTAATCAGACTGTGTTAATTCTAATTGTGACTTAATATTTCCAGTGCTATCCACAAGCAAATAACCAAGACAGGTTGACAAGTTACCATATCTTTTGAATTGTAAAAAGACCTTTGACATGTGTCTTGCCAATTTTCTTCTTTTTTGGAGGAACACCATATATCCAATACTAATTAACACTATCTGAAGTGCATCACTATTGTTAGGTTTACTACCTATCCCCCTCATTTTACTAATGATCCTCATTTTACTAATAAAATAATTACTAAGAAATAAAGATGTTATTTTACAATGTCCTGGCTTTAGCCAACCAAGAAGATGAATTTGACTCCATTGGCTTGCAAACACTTTGTGACAGCACAAAGAAAGGCAAAGTAACTTTTTGAAAAAAATTAAAAACATAAAAACTGAAAGAAACAAAAATGGTATACTGTGTGTATGTCTGTGTGTGTTTGTGTGTGTGTTTGTGTGTGTGTGTGTGTGTGTGTGTGTGTGTGTGTGTGTATGCCAGTCCTGGGGCTTGATTTCAGAACCTGGGTCACTGTCCTTGAGTTTGCAAGGATAGCACTCTACTACTTCAGCCACAGTTCACTTCCAGCTCTTGGTGGTTAAACGGAGTCTCACAAACTTTTCTGCCTGTGCTGTGAATAGTAATACTCAGGTCTCAGCCTCTTGAGTTGCTAGGATTTCAGGCATGAGTTTGAAAGACCATGAAATGCTTTTCTCATAAGATGTATAAAATTATCAATTTGAATTTGGAAAGAGTTATTAACAGGTTTTGTGGGTTATGAAAACTGTGAATTAAAAGTGCAACAAATCTGGATTTGGTAGTTGATGTCGGCAGTCACTGGTACGTGGGAGACTGGATTAGAAGAATCATGGGTAAAGGCTACCCTGGGCACAAAGTTAGTGAGTCCCACCTCAACTACTGTCATCTTAGCTACATGTGAAACAAAAACAGTAAGATCAATGTTCAGAGTGTTTCAAAGAAAGAAAACAAAAAAAAAAGAGAGACCTAATATGAAAAAAGACAAAAAGACATTTTTTCCCCGTGTCTCTCAATTTTGGTATTCCCTTTCAATTTCCTACTTTTTTTTCAAATTTTTATTATCAAACTGATGTACAGAGAGGTTACAGTTTCATACGTTAGGCATTGGATACATTTCTTGTACTGTTTGTTACCTTGTCCCTCATACCCCCCTCCCTCCTCCCCCTTTCCCTCCCCCCCCCCCCGGAGGTGTTCAGTTCACTTACACCAAACAGTTTTGCAAGTATTGCTTTTGTAGTTGCTTGTCTTACCCTGTGTCTTTCAAATCTGGTATTCCCTTTCAATTTCCTACTTCCAATACCAGTATACACAGTTTCCAATATACTCAGATAAGGTTACAGAGATAGTGTAGGTACAACCACAGGAAGGTGATACAAGAACTTCATCAATAATAGAAGCTACAGGTACACATGGAACGTTGAAAGTAGTTACAACTGTGATAAAACAATTGTTTCCATAACATGGAGTTTATCAGAAAGAATGACATTGTCACATTTGTAAGGAAATGGAAGGACTTGGAAAAAATTATACTAAGTGAAGTGAGCCAGACCCAAAGAAACATGGACTCTATGGTCTCCCTTACTGGGAATAATTAGTACAGGTTTAGGCAAGTCATAGCAGAGCATCACAAGGCCCAATAGCTATACCCTTATGAACACATAAGATGATGCTAAGTCAATTTCCTACTTCTAATACCAGTATACACAGTTTCCAAAATACTCAGATAAGATTACAGAGATAGTGTAGGTACAACCACTGGAAGGTGATACAAGAACATCATCAATAATAGAAGCTACAGATACACATGGGACGTTGAAAGTAGTTACAACTGTGATATAACAATCATTTCCATAACATGGAGTTCATTTCACTTAGCATCATCTTATGTGTTCATAAGGGTATAGCTATTGGACTCTTGTGATGCTCTGCTATGACTTGCCTAAACCTGTACTAATTATTCCCAATAAGGGAGACCATAGAGTCCATGTTAACTACAAAAGCAATACTTGCAAAACGTTTGGTGAAAGTGAACTGAACACCTCAGGGGGGGAAAGGAAAAGGGGGAGGAGGGAGGGGGGTATGAGGGACAGGGTAACAAACAGTACAAGAAATGTATCCAATGCCTAACGTATGAAACTATAACCTCTCTGTATATCAGTTTGATAATAAAATTTTGAGAAAAAAAAAGAAAAAAGACTAAAGTAAAAAGGACAGGAAGCCTGGATCAAGAAGTTATTAAGCATGAGGCCTTGAGTTGAAAACTGGAGTACTAACAAAACAAAACAATGGGGGGGGGGGGAAGCAACTAACCAGTTTTACAGTCAGAAATGCTCATGCAATTATGCCAGAAAATATAAAAAACAAACATGTTTCTTGTGAAAGAAAGTTCTTTTGGTAAAATGTTATCACAGAATAAAGAATAGAAAAAGCATTACATTTTTTGGTGTAGGTTCTCAAGCCCCATTAGTGAAATAACTACTTGGAAGATTAATAGAAATTTGACGGGGTTTTTTTTTTGTTGTTGTTGTTGTTGTTGTTTGTGGGGTTTTGTGCTTTTTTTTTTTTTGCCAGTTTTGGGCCTTAGACTTAGGGCCTGAGCACTGTACTTGGCTTCATTTTTTGCTCAAGGCTAACACTCTGCCATTTGAGCCACAGTACCACTTCTGACCATTTTCTATATATGTGGGATGGGGAATCTAACCCAGGGCTTCATGTATACAAGGCAAGCACTCTTGCCACTAGGCCATATTCCCAGCCCACAAATTTGAGTTTTAATCTCCTTCTTCCTTCCAGTTTCTGATTATCTAGGTCTAAGATGGCACTAGCAACCAGCATTCCTGTTTCTTTGTTTTGGCATTTTTATTTCTTGTCAATACTGGGGCTCTTGCTATTTTACTAATGGTTACTGCTCTACCACTTGAGCCATAGCTTAGTTCTGGCTTTTTGATGGTTACTTGGAGATAAGGATCTCATGGATTTTCCTGTCTGGGTTAGCCTAGAACCATTTCCTCAGATCATAGCCTCCTGAATAGCTAGTATTACAGGTGTGAGCCACCAGCACCTGGCTCATCTCTGACTTCTTACAAAATGCAGCATAATGTGTAATGCAGATGGAACTGTCTTAATGAGGAGTGAAACTTCATTTCTTGGCACTCTATTTAAATTTGTGTATCAGCTGGATCCCATTGGCTCACAACTGTAGTCCTAGCTACTCAGGAGGCTGAGATCTGAGGATCGTGGTTCAAAGCCAGCATAGGCAGGAAAGTCTGTGTCAATTAACCACCAGTAAACTGGAGGTGGCACTGTGGCTTAAGAGCTACCTTAAGCTGAAGAGCTCGGGGACAACGCCCAGGCCCAGAGTTCAAGCCACACAACAAAACAATACAAAACAAAACCGAAAAAATGAGTATAATAAAACCAATCAAAATTCTTGAAACCCCAAGTGATAGGAAGTGTTTGTTTCTCTATGAAGATAAAAAAAAAAAAAAAACTATTTGTCTATATCCTGCTAGAAATGTGAGCAATGATTACATTTAGTAGGGGACTGAGAATTTTGTAAAGGGCTCAGCCAGTGAAGGAATATTGCTTAGGTTTTGGTATAAATATTTTTGTTTATCATTATTTCACTTACCTTAAAGTGGATGCTGAAATTTGAAATATACACACATATTAAATATAAGTCAAATAACTTAGCAACTAACTCAGATATGAAGCATTATTGTTATAATCTCCAAAGATAAATTGCAGCATACAAATTGAGAACTTAAGCAGAGTGTAGACACTAGGAAAGTGTTTTTCATAGTTGAACTTCTGAGAGATACACAGCTTCTTAATTATAAATAGTAAACTTGAGTTGACAGAGGAGAAAATGAATTCATTGCAACTCTCTCCATGAGGGAGCCTTTAGGCTCTCTCGTGTAGAACTTGTGTTTGTGAACTTTGGAGCCTGAACTACTACAAAATTATTCATGGAAAATCTCAATTGTAATGAAGTTATTAAATCTGCATGATCAGACATTTTGTTGAATTTGTATTTTTCCTAAAAGATAACAGGAAAAAGTAACCACTCAGGACTTCAGAATCTGTGACTGATCTCCACATACATGTTAGAAGAATGTTACCAACTGTCTACCCTTTTTGGATCCATTCAGTTGTGTGGTCACCAGGAATTAGCGCTTGTCAATTTTAAATGACTTAGGAGAATGAAACAGAACTTACTTGGGTATCAAAGATTAGTTTACCACATTAGAGTGGTTACTGGCATCTGCCATCCTTATGGGCAAATTCTACATTTAAATATATTTAGTACCATGAAACCCAGGCTATTGCAGATTGAGCTAAATGTTTTATTTTTTATTTTAATGGGTGTATGTGGGGGTTTTGATTGGACACCATTGAGACTGGATGGCCAATTCTTCCTTTTAAAGGACCACTTGCACATTGTAAAATGATTCTTCTTATGTTTATTTTATCAAGTAGAAAAGAAAAGGAGTCCTACTTTGCATAAAAATCCTTAACTGTATCTTTCCCAGACTTCTCTTTTGTTCATATCGCTAAGGAAGTTGAACTTCACCATGAAAACCCACTTTTTCAGGGCAGAACTATAGGTTAAAAAAAAATCCTCAATTTTTTTTCTTTGTCCAGTTCTGGGGCTTAAACTCATGGCCGGAGCACTGTCCCTAGCTCCTTTTTGCTCAAGGCTAGCATTCTACTTCTTGAGCCACAGCTCCACTTCTGGCTTTTTCTATATATGTGGTGCTGAGGAATTGAACCCAGGGTCTCATGTATACAAGGCAAGCACTCTACTACTAGGCCATATTCCCAGCCTTAAATTCTTCTGAAGCACTCATGTGTTGGACAGGCTACTGTTGACAAGATTTTGGGTTTGGTGATTATTTTATTCAAGACTGACTATACTGAACTATATCTCTCTGGCTCGATACTGGGTGCCAGGGACTATGGGGGTGGGGTGGCCCCTTTGGTCTCCTCAAATGGGCCAAGCACCTCATCACAGACACCCTGGTGGCTGTGCAAATCCTTGACAAAAGATACCACCCTTTCTTTACCAAGGAATTGGGCATTTTGAAGTCTGTGGACCACCCACATATTGCAAAACTATGAGGTGGTAGAGGCAGAGAAGCGGTTGTACCGAGTGATGCAGTCCCTACACGGGGAGACCTGGTGGACCACCTCCAAATGGTGGAAAAGCTGGAGGAGGTGGAGGCCAGGCTTTGGTTTAGGCAGATCTTGAGGGCAGTCAATTACTACCACAATAGTGGCATTGTTTGCACATTTCCAGTTATTCCCACTAGTTGCTAGAAACCCCACCCCAGAGAGTGTAACAATAATTTTCTTCTGCATTTTAGGACACTCACCAAAAGATAATTTCCCCTGGACATTGTGACCAATGCCTGGGATTAGGGAATAGAGTCATTTTGCAGTATCGTACATTGCTTAACCTTTACCAAACCCAAATGCCGCAAAAAAATTTACTTTTGCTTTCACCATTGAAGTCAGTGGGATTTAGTTACCCTTTCACTCATCTTTCAATGGAGACTTATTTCTAAAGTAGACAAGAGTTCATTGCAAATATCAAAGGATATCATTCTAGCAATATATTAGTTATATAAGCTCAGAAATGTTAAACAATTTGTTAGTAGTTGATGTGTTTTCCTATTGATAAGGCATTCAAAAATATTTTTTAAAAAGCTAATGAACTGAAGAATTGTTTAAGGTACAGGAAATGAACTAAGTCAATAGATTTACACACTCACAATACAGTATAAATAATAAATTACAATGGGTGACAGACCCAGAGGGAGAAAGGAACAGGAATGAAGCATTCTACAGCCTCGCTGTGCATTATCTTCAACACATTTGGTGGGTTGTGGTTTTGTGAAGACTAGACTTCCAAGAGTGTTGCTTGCTAATGGACACGAACTAAAAGGTGAGAAATCTCCCTGTCGCTTGCTGTGGTCAGAGAAGGGAAAGATATTTGTTAAATGGGTAGGCACACATCCAGGACTCAACCCATTGCTTAATGCAAGATGTATGGGAAGAAGCCGAACCTTCCCAATAGAGTTTGGTTCTCAGCATGCCTGAAAATGATTTCTTGGTCAAATGTCCATGGAAGAAAAGATGTGCTGGGGATGATAAAAGAGCAAAACAAATAAATGGAGATAAAGCTCATTTCGTAACAATACCAGAGTACACTCAATTCTCCTCATTCTAGAAATTATCTCATTGGATATTATCATTATCTCATTGGATCAGCTTGATTCTGACCATCTGGGTGCACATAATTTTATGCCTGTTGCTATTCTCAACTGCTCCTTTGATGAGCTTCTGTGACAACAGTAGCAGTGTTTGAAAGCAATATATAATACTTTTTTATTAGTTATTTAGTGGATCAAGCACAAAAGCAAACTGTAGATTAGGCAGTTTAAAACATTATTTTTGAGCCTACTACACAAATATTCTGCAGTAAAGTTCCCACTTGTACTGTTACATAGGGTTAATTAGATATCTTAGAATTCTAGCTGGAAGTATATTATTATCCCTCTATTTTCATTCCTGGCTTTTGCAGATTTAGAAATATTTATCTTTCATGTTTTTAGGTGACATTAAATCTTGTCAGATTCATTTTGTGCTCTGTAGGTTCAGGATTAATGTCAAATTGTCACAGTTAAATATATATATATGAAATACTGATAAAGAAAATTCCAGCCTGCATCTTTCTATAAAGCCAATGATTAAATGCATGCATAGATGTACAGTTATACATCCATATACTTCCTAAATGGTTATTATTATCATGCTTTATAAAGTTATAACAAGTGAATCAATTATTTTGAAGAATTTAACTCTCAAGAAGAAAGGATGAAGTAAAAGGAAGGGTCCTAGGAAATGGTGAACTAATGACCTTTTCTGGATGTCATGAAACCCTTGATCTTGGGGTTTTTTTTGTATTGTTTTGATTTTGCCAGTAACTGAACCTCAGGTTTCCTCAGTTTGCTTATGGCTGGAGCTCTGTCATTCAAGTCATGTCTGCTGTCTGACTCTTTGCTGGTTATTTTGGAGAATGAGACTCATGAACTTTTCTGTCTGACCTCTGTTCAAACCATAACCTTCCTGAGGAGCTAGAATGACAGCTGTGAACCACCTGTAACCAGTACCCTGTTTTTTTTTTTAATTAGGAAAAACAGAAAATAAAAGATAATTTGTAGTGTTCTCTATCACAGGAGTATTTAAATATTCTGGATACAAAGATGATCACATTTTAAGTAGTGATATTTTCATGAAAAACTTAATCTAGTTTAATTTACAGATGCAAAATGATATTTCATATGTTCAAGTTTGATATACATATATGCATTTATCTCTGCCTTAAATGTTACTGTGCCTCTGTCCCTGTTGTCTATGGCTCTATTCATCCAGGATTAGCAGGTAAAGCACCAGGTAGCTCTATACTACAAACTGTGTAGTTTATTATTAATAATAGTACTTTGTAAAATTGAATGCTGACAGGACAGGTTCCCAGGTGGCCTTAATGACCCTGATTCTCCATCCCATTCTTTCACATTTATTCTGAAGAATAACTCTTGTATGTGGTGTGAATATAGTATTTAAAATTAGGAGCACTGGTCTGAACAGACAGGTATCTATTCTTGTCCCTTCCAGAATAGGATGTCTTGCAGTATCTTAGCCCATTGTATCCAGTTACTTCTGGGTATAAAACCTATAATATAGTGCCTTTCAGAGTCCTTCTGTTATGTGATTCAGATCTTGTGTAGAATCTGTCAGCCCTGGGAAACTTTCCTGAACCTTAAGGAACTTCCTCACCAGAGATCTTACATTTTTATTGCCTTTTATCTGTAAGTGAAAAGGTGCTTTTTAAACTTGTGTGAATGTTCTGTCTCTCTGAACTCATGCAAGAGAAGTGATTCTATTGCATAGTATTTGCAAGGTATGTAGGGTTCTCCAGAGACTTTGAGACAATGGACCTGTTCTATGATGTCTTTAAGAATCGCAGTTTGGTGGTAGATTGCCTGCCTAAGGAGAAATAGAGTCTGCATTCAGTTCCCTCCATACACACATATATATCCGATGTGTGTGTGTGTGTGTGTGTGTGTGTGCGTGCTTGTGTGCCTTTATCGGCACAGAAAATAGACACACAAACATGCCTCATGCATAAAGGAATATATATATATATATATATATATATATTTTTTTTTTTTTTTTTGCTGGTCATGGGGCTTGGACTCAGGGCCTGAGCTCTGTCCCTCAACCTCTCGGTGCTCAAGGCTAGTTCTCTATCACAGGAGCAACAGCTCCACTTCCAGCCATTTCTGCTTTGTGGTAGTGAGGAATCAGACCCAGGGTTTCATGCATGCTAGGCAAGCACTCCACCACTAAGCTACATTCCCAGGCCCAGGATTATACCTTCACTTGTCCATTTTCTGTAAGTGTTTTTAGTATTTATATTTTTAAAAATTTATTTGATGATGATGTAGTTGTACAAAGAGGTTACAATTCCATCAGTCAGATTATGACTATAGTATAATCCTTCTCGGTCAATGTCACCCCTCGCTTTGTTCTCCTACATTTTCCCTCTCCTTTCCCCACCCTTAGGTTACATAGATCATTTTTTTTGGCATAATGTAAAAACTGTTAAATATTTAAGAGGAGTCCTTTAAAAAATTCTCAGTCCTGGGGCTTGAACTCTGGGCCTGGTTGCTCTCGCCTGTGCTTCTTTTGCTCAAGGCTAACACTCTACCACTTCAAGCCTCAGAGTCACTTCCAGTTTTTGAGTTGTGGCTTCAAAGTGTTATCCTCAGGTATCAACCTCATGAGCTGCTAGGATTATAGGGATGAGCCACTGGTGACCTGCAGACATTCCATTTTTTTTTTTAACCAGTCCTGGGGCTTGGACTCAAGGCCTGAGCACTGTTCCTGGCTTCTTTTGCTCAAGGCTAGCACTCTATCTCTGAGCCACAGTGCCACTTCTGGCCGTTTTCTATATATGTGGTGCTGAGGGATCGAACTCAGGGTTTCATGTATATGAGGCAAGCACTCTACCACTAGGCCATATCCCCAGCCCCCGACATTCGGTTTGTAACAAGTGCTTATTGACATATTTTTAATGTAACAGATTTATTTAAATATATTTCCTTATTTATAACAGTTTCAGGTTCACAAGAAAATGTAAGAGTATGACACTGAATTTTCTAGTACTCTTCTGCCCCTACACACATGTAACCTCCCCTGTTACTAAGAGCCTTAAGTGAAGATGAACCAACTATGTAATTCAGAATTTCCCAAAGACTGTTGGGATTACTGCTGAATATTTTGTGAAAGGTAAAAATAGCCATCTCTTTCTCTCTTTTGTTTTCAAAATGTCACTATAATCTGAAGAAAGAATATTCTTTTGAAGCTTAAAGAATACGATGAAAATTACATTATTCTTTACTTTGTATTGCTAAAGACTATGGCTGGTTATAGTGGCTTATGGTTGGTAACCCCAGTTATTTTGGATGTGGAGATCTAGAGGATTAGGATTTGAAGCCAGTTTTTCTGTTTTGTCATTTATTTTTTATTCATCACATCAACCCTCCTATCACAGAACTGGTCAACATAGGATCCCGAGCATTCATAGCATTTTCCTAGCTTTCCTCTGCTTTCTTCTCCCCTATCCCAGTCCCTGCACACCTTTCTCTGAGGGTGGAGTGGGTTTCTCCCCTCTTCTACTCCTCCATTAATATTTCTCATTAACATTTGCGGATGATTAGTAGAAGAGGTAGCAGCCTGGTAGAGTCTCATTTTGTTCAGTCTTACTGGAGATTCTAAAGTCTCATGCCATTTCCTACCTGGTATAAAACTACTTTAAATTTGAGATTCTTTTTTCTATTCTGACTTCCCAACAAAGATATAAGCAGTAAAGGAAGATTACCAATCACTTTTTGGAATAGTACTCATTGTACTCTTTTCTTTCTCAGCACACCCAAGGGCCTAAGTGCATCATAATTTCATTGGTACTCTAACTTAATCTTAGGATGTAAACACTGTTTTATCAAGACTTCATTTCCTTTTTTTCCTGCCAATCATAGGGCTTGAACTCAGGGCTGAGCACTGTCCCTTTGCTCAAAGCTAGCACTCTAGCTCTTAAGCCACAGTGCCACTTCTGGCTTTTTCTATATATGTGGTACTGAGGATTTGATCCCAGGGCTTCATGTATGGGAGGCAAGCACTTTACCACTAGACCATATTCCCAGCCCCAGCCACCAAGACTTCATTTCTTTTTTTTTTTTTTTTTTTTTTTTTTGGCCAGTCCTGGGCCTTGGACTCAGGGCCTGAGCACTGTCCCTGGCTTCTTCCCGCTCAAGGCTAGCACTCTGCCACTTGAGCCACAGCGCCGCTTCTGGCCGTTTTCTGTATATGTGGTGCTGGGGAATCGAATCTAGGGCCTCGTGTATCCGAGGCAGGCACTCTTGCCACTAGGCTATATCCCCAGCCCCAAGACTTCATATTGCTTCTGCTAGTGATTGTCTGCGCTGGAGATAGAAGCAAATTCTCACACACAGGACAGAGAAGAAGAACAGAAATTATCTGCCTGGAGCTACTGACTCCTCCCATGTGGATTCTTACTGCCAGCTGCAACATGCCTAGTCTTCTATTCTTCCAGGTCCACCTGCATCTGGAGGCCCTTGTGGAGTTCAATGTTCTGTGCCCTCATATCATTTCTATAGCTGGAGTTGATTTCTCCTGCCTATAGCTAAGTACTGTGATATATATCGAGTATATCACAGCAGTTTTGAAAGTAAATGAGCCTCACAATGGGCATATTTGGTATCTGTGCAACTTCAACCACATTCTTTCTATTTTACTTCATTTAAAATAGTTTTGTTTTGTTGTTGTTGTTGTGCCCATCTTGGAGCATGAACTCAAGGCCTTTGTACTGTTCCTGAGCTTCTTTTGCTCAAGGCCAGCATACTACCACTTGAGCCACAGTGCCATTTCTGACCTCTTGGAAGTTTATTGCAGATAAGAGTCTTATGGACTTTCCTTCTCATGATGGCTTTAAGCCACGATTCTCAGTTATTAACCTCCTGAGTAGCTAAGATTATAGAGGCTGATAGTTTTACTTCATTTTTCACATCTTATTAAAACAAATAGTATATTTATTGAGACATTTTCCTTCCTTCATTTTACAACTAAGGATGACAATGATAAGATATTCTGATAAACTCTGATTGTTTTTTGAAATATATTTGTAATGTTGCAGAGACTCTAAGTCAGTCTGTGTGGTTGATTCATCCTGGTTTTATACCATTCAAAAGATAGAGTTTGAGAGTGCAATATCACATACCACTGGCACATTGCTTTTTTAGTCAATGCCTTTATTACATAAAGCAAAGAATAAGCTTGGTAAACTCCATCCAAAAATTCTTCTGAATAGTTCTTTGATGTTGGTGAAACTCACATTTTCCATCAGCTTTGATTTTGGATTGCTGAGTTTTCATCTAAATAGCTAGTCACATTTTAAGCCAGTTTCTCTTGTCTTCTACAACACCTTCTAAATCAGCTTTCATGATATCCAATCTAGTGAATATGTCTTCTTCTCATTGCATTCTAGTGCACCATCCTTGTCCAACTCATCATCAATTCTACTTTTACTTTAATTGACTGCAATGCAAAATGATACATGGCTTTGTAGATTTCAAAAAGTTCCTTGTTAGTCATATTTCTTTTAGTTTACCTTGGCCTCACACACAAAAAGGGATTTTCAAAAGCTAGATAAAAGTAGATTTATCAGCAGCTATTATGTCTTTTGCTCTCATTTACAAAGAGACTAGTTGAGATGGACAGCATGTTTTTATAGGCAACTCAGGTTCTAAGAGAACTATTGACAATGGGTTACTTATCACCAGAGGCTCAATTAGAAATGAGATGCCTGAAACATAACAGTCTGAGTCCCAGGGCACCAAGGAGATTGGTTTATCCTTAGTAAGAATTACACTGTTGTAGTAGTCCTTGGGCACAGAAGTAATGAGCTAGATATTTTTCCTTTGCTATACAAGTCACTTTCCACCCTCCTTCTCTCTACTTTGTGTGCCAAAGCACAAATAACCATTTATTCTGCACCAGTGATTTCCTTAGCTATTTAGCTTTTGGTTAGGGATGGCCAGTGGCCGAAAGATCAATGACTGACAACTAGTGAGATCAGCATATTTACTCACTAGGATTTTCCCTACCAGCCTGTCGCCTTGGCTGTGCCTTTATGCTTAACCTCCTCTCCTTGTCATTTCAGGTATGGCACCCTCACAATTCTAACTATGGGCACTGTACTATACCTTGTGGCTTTGTTTTCTCTGATATGCACATTCTAAATAGTTCCTCTCCTTAACTCCCTCATTTGAGTATGTCATCTGATTTCCACAGGGACTACAGCTATCATAGGTGATATTCAAAACATTGAATAACCTGTAAGGCATGAATAACAACTAATTAGAACAGATGCAGCTGGAAAGAATCAGTAAGTCAGTGCTGACTTATCTTGTGGATATTAGTGCCGGTTATGGAACACAGAGCAAATATTTTGTAAGTAACAGTAGGCAATGTGTCAAAATTTACAAATTGAAAAAAATGGATTAAAAGTTTGTAGTACATAATGTGAAATCTCCATAATTCCTATACATTTCCTAAGTAGCAAAAGAGAATGGCACACTTGTGAGCCTGGGGAGAATCCCATAACCAAAGCACGGTAATGTTCACTCCAGGTTGCTTGCAAATTTCCTACCATTTGGTAAAACCATAGATATCTTTATAATTTTGCTCATTTTGTACTTTTGACATCAAGGGTGACATTGATTAAGATGCACTGTATTCATCAACTGCTTTGGTGAATGGAAACTACTACTTAAAGATAATAAAAATATTCATTAAAAGTCAATGGAAATGCTGCAAATTTTTTTTAAAAAGAAAGCAACATTGTTGCTTGTTCCTTCAAAAATAGAATCTTTTTTTTTTATGGATCACGATTCACTAATGTCTCTAGAGCCACTATTATATCCTATTACTGTTAAGGTAGAATATATTTGCAAGCATACAAAGCCATGTAAGTGTACCTTCACAGCCCCTCCAATTGAAAATGCATCTGATGTATTTATTACCTAACTCAGTGGTTCTTCATCTCTCAATACAATAGTTTTTCCATTTGATTAATGCTTCCCATCAGATGGCATTCCATCTTCTCTGCTGAGGAACTGTTCACAACACCCAGTACAGCTATTGCCATGTCTAAGAACCTTTCCTGGAAACCTCCAGGCAGAATTGATCACTCTTCTCTGTGCTTGAGAGCACTTCTTACTCTGTATTGTGATTAATAGCGTGTGCTGTTGTCACCATTGCTAGATTTTGATCTCCTTGAAAACAGGGATCAAATCTTTTTCATCATTATAACCTTAGGGTTTATAGCACTGTACATGGTAGAACTCGATAAATGTCTTTTGAACTGAATTCAATGAATTTGACTCCTGTTGGTCCAAGGTGAGCATGTGGCAGAGCTGAAATTCAAAGCTGGTTCTGTTTTCACTGCTGGTTTTTAAAATTGCTTCACAGTCTTTCCTGTCTTTTCTCTGGAACACACAAGTGTACTTTTTTTGTGAACTTTCCCTTAGGAAATTGAGTTTTTAAAAAAATCAGCATCATCAGGTCTAAATTATAAATGCCTTACTTAGGTTTATGCTCTCAATACCACATACCAACACAGTAAATAAGTTTCAAAATATTATATATATATATATATAATGCAATTTTTAGAAAGCTTTATATGTATTTCTTTTTCATGGTAAGTAGAGAGAGTAAGATGAGAGGCAGAGGTATATAAACTGTTCTCATAATGCGATAGTGAGCCTGATATATAGTAATGGCTCCAGGATCATAAACGTCTCTCTTGGCAGTCTTAACACTGTCAGATTATTACCGTGTTCTCAGATTCAGCTGGATGTGTTCAAGGATCTTCTTTGGTCTGAAAGGTCAGCTGCTTTTAGTTGTGCACTGGTAGAATACTAATACGTCCTTATTCAAATTACCTGCTACAGCCCTTATTAAATTGATGGCCTTGTGCTCTAATTTAATACTTTTGTCGTTCAGAGGCAGGCTGCAGCAGCACTCTGTCTGAACTGGGTGATGGCAAGGCAAAGTTCAAGCTGAAGCCGTGGTTTGGGGCTGCATTTTCCCACTAAATTAGCAGTCAGATGCAGTGTATAATTAATTAGCACAAACCAGGGAAAGCTTGTCATTTAATAAGCCTTTTTTATTTCCACATTACACAAACAGTGGGAATTGATCCATTAAGTGCCTGGCTATTAATGCTGTTTAATGTATGTCTGGTTGTTAAATTGAGATGTCTAGGTACATACATTCAGAGTTTAAGAGCTCCTCACAGTTTGTTCAGTATTTGCTGAGATTTTTAAGTCCATGTTCCATTGAATCAATAATGGCTTCATTACTGAATTGGAATGTGGTTCAAACCTGCACACGGATTTAAGCTGATAGTTTTAGGGTATGGTTTCAGAAAAATGTTGTCTTATTTGTTTTATATGTCTTAAGGTCAATATTTTCCCTTATCTAAGAATTAGCATTGCACTGTATTTGCAGCATTCTGTCTTTTTAAAAAACAAACATATAATCCTTGTTTGAAATTGTTTATGACAGAGAATAACTTTACCTTTGCAGGGTTGTAGAACCATGAAAGCTTAGAGTAGGAAAACAGATGTATAAAATACATAGAATGAATTTTTTTGGCTACCTTACCAAGATGTTTGAAGGGGCAAACTATCTTACCAGGGGTCTAAGAAACATGCAAATAACTGAATATTGGAAATAGGACCCCTTCTGCCCCCCTTTTTTTTTTGCTGCTCCTGGGGCTTGAACTCTGGTCCTGGGCTATGTCTCTGAATTTATTTGTGCTCAAGGCTAGCTGTCTATCACTTGAGCCATGGCACACTTCTGGCTTTTACTGAATAGTTTATTGGAAATGGGAGTTACATGGACTTTCCTGCCTGGGCTTGCTTTGAACCATGGTCCTTAGATCTCATTCTTTTCAGTAGATAGGACTACAGGCATGAGGATCAGTGCCCCTCTTTTCTCTTTTGACTCAAATAATTCATGCTATTTTGTGAATTGATTGGCATGGGTTTTGTTTTGATTGTTTTGTGATTATGTGGTATGGGCTGGTTAACCAATGTTCTTTCTAGAGAATGCATTATTAGAAGTTATCTGTACATATGCCAGCATGAGTGAATTTTGTCCTTGTGTGGTTCATACATACAGGAAAACTCAAAATTTAAGTGGGAGTTTACTTCTAAAAAAGAACATCGAGTAAGGATTCTTTGTTACATGAAGAAACTATGTTTGCCACCATCAACCACGTTTGAATGAGTAAAATCAGTTCTAGTACAAAGTATCAAATGTTTTTTCCAAAGTGTCAAATGTTAAAGAAATGAATTATCTCTGTGAAAATGTGCTTTGATAGGTCTTAAAAGCTAACACTGTCATGAAGTAATGAAATATTTCTATATCTCTTATAAACCATGAAACATCTTCCTACATTTACACCAAATAATGCTCAGAAAGTTTCTGTTAAAGTACCTTGAATTATTATTATTCTCCTGTTTTTAGAAGTAATTGAGTTATAGAATTCCCACCAAGATATGTGCTATGGTCTGAGTGTTCATCCTCCCCTAACCGGGAGGTTCACATATGAAAACCTGATAATGTAAATGAAGAGGTATGGCATTAGGACACATTTATTAGTTCCCTATGTCTGCTTGCTTGGTTGAACTGAGTTGCTTGCCCCACTTCTGCTATGTAATACTACAGCAGTAGGATGACTTTTTTACCTTTTTTTTGAACATGTGGGTACCACTTCAGCCACACCTCCATTCTATCATTTTGCTATTTAATTGGAGATAGTCTTGAGAACTTTTCTGGTTTCAAATTGTGATATTCAGATCTCAGTCCTCTGTGTAACTAGAATTATAAGAGTAACCCATAGGTTCTCGCTTGCCATTTTTAAAACAGAGAATAAAATTTCAGCAGACTCTGAATCTACCAGTGACTAAATTTTGGACTGCCTAGCCTCTGGAAATTAAAAATTAGATTGCTATTGTTTATATACCACCTTAAACAAAGTATTATGCCATTTAAACCCATATAGACCAAGATAATGACAAAAATATGTTGTGAAAAATTGCCAAAATATAATGTCAAAATAAAGTGCTCAAAGTACTTATATTTTTGGTTCAGTTCAGATACGTTGTATTACAACTTTCTCATTCACTCTACATTGCAGTGGATGGTCTATTATGCTGATTTAATAAGATACTTAGTGCTAGACATGTCTAAAATATGCTTCTTATTTTTCAATTATTCAACCATCAGTTCTCCAACACTTAAGGGCAACAAGTTATATGTCAATAATTCAATAGAATAAAAACATATTGAAGGAAGCTTGTTTGTTTATTTTTGTCATGTATGGCTTTTACATGACCTGAAAAAAATACATTTTGCCACCTATTACACTTGTTTAGTTTTTGTAATAGAATCACTTGACATTTTTCTTTCTTTCAGGGCCCGAGCACTCTCCCTAGCTTCTGTGCTCAAGGCTAACACTCTACTACTTGAATCACAGCTCCATTTCCTTCTTTTTTGTTAGTTAATTGGAGATAAGAGCCTCATGAATTTTCCTTCCTTTGCTAGCTTCAAACCTCAGCCTCCTAAATAGATAGGATAAGCCACCAGTGCTGAGCTTATGTTTACTCTTTTGAGGAATGAAAAGGCACATTGTTTTGTTTTGTTTTTTAAACTTTTTATTGTTGGTGTGCAGTACAAAGGGGTGACTGTTACATATGTTAGGTAGTGAGTACATTTCTTGTCCAACTTGTTACCCCTCATTTTTCTTCTACCTTCCACTCTCCTCAATCCTCCCCCCACCCAAGTTGGACAGTTAGTTTACAACATATTGTCTTGTAAGAATTGCTCTTGTATTGGTTTGCCTTTTGTCCTTTGTTTCAACATTTTAATCTTCTTCCCTTGCCTAATTCAGACAGACATATATAAAATACTCAGGGTGGCCAAATCAAATATGGTAACAACAAGGACTAAATCATGGGAAAGATGTACAGAAGAAAAAGAAATAATTTCACATAGTACATTGAAAATAACATCAGTGATAAACTCCTTGTTTCTGTATTTTGGAGATCATTTCTCTTAGTGTCATCTTATGTGATCATATGCACATAGGTATTGAGGGATTGTGATCATCTGCTAGGACTATCCTAGACATACACTAATTATTACTAATAAGGGAGACCACAGAGTTTGTTTCTTTGGGTCTGGCTCACTTCACTTAGTATGATTTTCTGATAGAAGCATAGAATTCCATAGTGTATATATACCATGATTTCTTGATCTACTAATCTACTGAAGGACATTTGGGTTGGTTCTATATTTTAGCTATAGTAAATAATGCTGCTATGAACATGGTTGTACTGGTAGCTTTAGTATGGCCTTGTTTGTGATCCTTTGAGTAAATGCACAGAAATGTGACTGCTGGATCCTAGGGGAGCTCTATGTTTAGCCTTTTGAGGAACCTCCATATGGCTTTCCAGAGTGGTTGAACACTCCCACCAACAGTGTAGTAGTGTTCCCCTTTGGCTGTAGCCCGCCAGCATCTGTTGTTATTAGTTTTCTTGGTAATGGCCATTCTTACTGGGGTGAGGTGGAATCTCAGTGTTGTTTTGATTTGCATTTCTGTTATGGCCTGGAATATTGAGCACTTCTTCAAGTGTCTGTTGGCCACTGAATTTCCTCTTCAGAGATGTCTCTCCCTAAGTTTTTTGCCCATTTATTAATGGGGTAATAAGGCACATGTTTTAAATGCTTGTTCACTAGCATTTTCCCTTTATTTAAAAACTTAGGTTTTATGTAAGATCAACATTTGGGTCACATAGTCTGTCATAATATTATATGCAGTGGAGAGGGAAAATGACTTAACGAATACCTGTGCTAAGTTTGATATAAGCATTAATGTAATACAGGGAAATACTGATGGATTCACAAAGGTATTCACAATATAACACAGTGACAAACTATGTTACAAAATGGAATGTCCACTCTCAACCTACTGTATTCATATTCACTCACTTACATCTACATATACAGTAAATAAATAACTGTTGTATACAATTACACTGGATACATAGGTAAATAGATTTTCTTTTCACTTCTCCAAATGAAGCTTAAATGAGCCTTTATGATCCTTATACTGAGTAAAATGATTAGACTTTGTTTGTAATCCTGTAACCCTTTAATGATTATTATTATAGAAGATTCATTTCAGTGGAATTTCTGGCCAGGCATCAGTGATTTGCACCTCTAATTCTGGTTACCAAGGAGGCTGAGATCTACAGTTTGTGATTCGAAGCCAGGTGGGGCAAGAAAGTCTTTTACCTAAAATTAACCAACACAAATGGAACTGTGGCTCAAGTGACCTTGATAAAAAAAATCAAGGCCCAGTGCCTAGACTGAGTTTAAGTTACAGCAGCAACAAACAAACAATCTGTTTGAACCCTTGAATAAGTGTTTCATGAGAAATATGATGTGAATTTGGTCAAAGTACAGCATATGCATCTGTAGAAATATAACAACAAATCCCCCTTGTATAAGTAATGTATGCTAATAAAATATGGAATAAAAGATTTTTTTTAAGTTTAGGTTATATTTGTATTAGATATGTTGAAAAGCCTTAGTTACAGACATGTTCCACAATAATTACCCCAAAACTCAGTCCATTAAGCTTGCTGTCTTGACCTACGTGATGTTTCTAAAGAGAATACAGTTGTTCAAATCATTCCCATATAAGGCACTGAAATCAGTGTAAAAGGGTTTTGAATTACAGCTGATGAGCATGCCAGGCTGAAGGGAGACATTAATTTTTTTTAAAGTTCTGAATAGTATTTAAATTTCTAAGATAAGAGCTGCATTAACAGAAATTCACACATCTACTTTTCCCCATACACATATGAATACATAAAAATAGAAAAAATAGAAAAAAAGTGAAGTGACCACAATAGTTGTCTTTTAATAATGTGACAGGATTTAAAGAAATAACAACTATTGAAATAGAAAATATGCTATTAAAAACATTTTTTCTCAGTTATATTAAAACATGAATAGTTGTTTATATATTTTGCTTTGTTATGACTATAGCCAAATATTTTATTTTGGACATTGCATATATGTTAAGTAACACCAAGATTCTGAGTACACAGATATTATTTAATAAGTTGAGATAATTATTTGAGAGGTTTGATATATAAGATTAGATATGAACATACTTTCATTTTCATATTAATCATTTAGACTGAGTTGCGATAAATTTGTTTTATCCATGTTAGGATTAATTGAACTATATTCCAGTGAATATCTTTAGGCCAAAGGACAGTTTATGCACAAGTTAGCATGAGAAACACTTTTGGAAGATGCTTGAAATAATCTTGTCTGTTGTTAGAGTTTTATCTTTTATTTCTTAAAATGCATATTTTTATATTTTTATTTTACTGTCATTGTAAAGGTGATGTACACAGGGGTTACAATTGTATAAGTCAGGTAATGAGTACATGTTTTTGAACTATATCATCTCTTTAGAATTTTATCTTAGTACAAGAAATCTACCCAAGGCCTAACGTATGAAATTGTAATCTTTCTGTACATCACTTTGACAATAAATAAGTATGTAAAAAGAAAAAAAAAAGAATGCTTAGATCACTATGCTGTTTTTGTGTTTTTGTGCATTTGGTTTGTTTACTTGCTCTCTATGTTTTGTCTTCAAAAGATTTCTTTTTTTTTTTTTTTTTTTGGCCAGTCCTGGGGCTTGGACTCAGGGCCTGAGCACTGTCCCTGGCTTTTTTTTTTTTTTTTTTTGCCAGTCCTGGGCCTTGGACTCAGGGCCTGAGCACTGACCCTGGCTTCTTCCCGCTCAAGGCTAGCACTCTGCCACTTGAGCCACAGCGCCGCTTCTGGCCGTTTTCTGTATATGTGGTGCTGGGGAATCGAACCTAGGGCCTCGTGTATCCGAGGCAGGCACTCTTGCCACTAGGCCATATCCCCAGCCCCCTGGCTTCTTTTTGCTCAAGGCTAGCACTCTGCCACTTGAGCCACAGCGCCACTTCTGGCCGTTTTCTGTATATGTGGTGCTGGGGAATTGAACCCAGGGCCTCATGTATAGGAGGCAAGCACTCTTGCCACTAGGCCATATCCCTAGCCCAAAAGATTTCTTATTAGTTATCTTCCCCCTTTTTTTGCTTGCTGTTCTTGAAATACATAGCCTATGAAAAAATTTCTGCTGTGAAAGAATGGCAGAAAAGCCGTAATCCTTGAGGATAATTAAAAGATAAATTCTGGACACCTCACATTTCACAAAGAAACTTCTCCATGTTAAAGTTACAAATTTTAACCTATTTTGTTTAACATTGAAAATAAAAGTTATTTAATCATACAATTATATACAATATTTTAAATATATTTCAGTGCTTTTAAAGTAGTTTATAGAAAGAGTTGTGAATGGCTCATTGCTTTGAATTCAGCAGCTCTCATCAAGATTTCTGAATACTGTATCTACAGTGAAGGAGGAAATGGAAAGAAGGAAAGTTATATTAGAATGATTTCCATATTAATCATTTAGAGTGAGCTGCAATAAACTGTTTCCAATATCCTTCCTGTTGTAACGATAGGATGTCATTAGATAAATTTACTGAGTTTATTTTATTTTGCTAATTGCTTAGTGTATTCATCATCCACAGCTATCTTAGTAAAGCTGGATTCTAAATGACTTTTCCATGAAAACCTGTTCAATTAATTCTCCTCACACCGTTTTCCTAGTGACATTTGAACTTCTTTCATTATATAAAACACATCTGGAACGAGACATTGTGGAATAGTAACCATGGGTGCTAGCACGTGGAAGATTGGACCGCTGACATAGTTAAATATGTTCCAGTTTAAAACAATGACCTCAACTAATTCTGATTTAAGTGAACCATAGTTAGAAAGAATATATAGGCATGGCTGCCCATCCTGCCTGTCCTGTGCTAGCAATGTTCAAAAAAGAAACCAAATTGCAAACTGTTAGGAGTTGTATTTTTTTCCTCCTGTCTATATTTTTCCCTTGTCTAACATCAAAATAATGCAATATGTAAATACCTTTAAAAATTACCTAAAATATGTATTACATTGTGGATTATTTTTACATTTGTATCCTGAAGTTACTCAATTTCTATGAGGTTATTCACAAAAGAGAGGATGCTGATAGGATCTTGTTTAAACAGCATCTAATAGAAGAAGCAGATCATTTTAAAATGGACCTTCTGTCTTCATAGGATGTTAGAAATGAAGACATTACCTCAAAATGTAGGTAATTATTGCCTCCTCTTTTATCAGTGCATTTTCTGAGGTATTATCATAAGAGAGCACTTTAGTATTAAGCAGGGCCTTAGAGTGGTAATAAATCAGTCCAACTGAGTCATCATTGTCTGAGGCATCTCAACTACTGAAATGTTGTGGACCCTACCGAGAGTGTGAAATCACTTGACCCTTGGCATTAACCTCTGTGGAATGAATAGACACTGCTTTCCACATCGCAGAACAAAGCAGAAGACTATTGATTAAACACCACATTCACTTGATATTAAATACTGGCTGAACTCACTTCTTGCTTCTTTCTCCAGAGGGAGAAACCCAGAGAGTAGCTGAGTCTCAGGAGAATGGATGTTTGTAATTCAGAGCAATGTTTTTCCTGCGAAGTCTTTTTTTCTCCTTTGATCAATAACTAGCAGCCATGATCAGCCATGAGTATGTATTGTCAATTCTGACCTGTGTATACTATCACCAAAGGTGTTAGGTCACAGTGCTGTGACTAATATTTCAGTTCTAAGCATGAATTGTTTCCTGACTTAAATATCTGTTTGAAAAAGCAATTTGTTTTGGTTTATTCCTGCTTATGAATGGTTGTTTTGGCAATTGATTTCTCTACATTAATGACTTTTCTAAAACTCTCTGTTTTAGCTACTGCTTTTCACTGATGTTAAATTTTAACTTTATATAATTGGAAGAAATAAATAAAAAGGGAATCCGGATTTGTGAGTTCTGTTATGTGAGCTAAGTAAATGTCTCATGTTGAAAAAAGAGAATCCTTTAGGTTAGAATGTACCAGTATGTGTAAGCATAAAAAAAGAATTTTATATTTTATTTTATTTTACATTTTTTGTAAAGGCAATATACAGAAGGAACACAGTTACATAAGTCAGGTAATGAGTACGTTTCTTTTTGAGCAGTGTTACCTGTTCCCTTATTGAGAAAAGAAATTTTACAAGAAGTGTAAAGCTAATTGTTTTGTGATCCACTGCATGTGCCTATGCTATTGACAGCACTGTGGCAGCTTTTTTGTAGGTCTATTTTATCTAGAAAGAGAACATGCACTATTGACAGAGGAATCAATTCAATTTATAGAACAGAGTTAAACATTATAACTACAAATGAAGTAAATCATTACATTTATTTTTAATTTAAATGTGTACTTAGCTTTATGCTAAAGTAGCTTTCCTAGAAGAAGCCACATAAGTAATTACAAAGTCTTTTTTATCCCTCTCTGATTCATATTGTTTGGGGCTTAGGATAGTATGACAGTAAAATTCTTTATAATTGTTTCACTGAGGAAGGGTTTGACTGGCTTGTGTTCAACACTAAGAATTCTACATCAGCTATGTGAATCTGTCATGGTTCAGCAAAGATCATTTCTTGCCTGAAGAGCAAAAAAAATATTTTTACTCTAAGAATATACTAGAGCAATACAGGCAATGCACACATAGTCTCATATGGTTTGCATAAATTTTAAAAAAGAGTATTAGAAGGGAGTGTGATAAAATGAATCATGTGGCTAAACCGTCAACACCTTTGATGTGGTGCATTCTATAATAACTACATAAATATATAATTCTACATGCTTATGTCGTCCCAGAAAAGTCCCCCCCCCCCTTTGGAAACATGAAAAATGTAAAAATTCTTCAACTTAGACACTATTTTGTTTATGTAATACATAGTCCTGTTTCTCTATTACTTAGGAATTTTGTATAGAAGTTATTTTTATTTCACTGTTGTGTTAATCATGGACATACTAAGTGTATAAACCTTAAGGTTTATGTTTGCTTTTAGGAGTATCTATGTTCAATGTCCTTGTCAGATGTTGCTTTGTATGTGCTACATAGGATAAGGCTAACTGTAAATACTAAAATTTATAAGGTTACACTTAATGAAAAAAAATAAAAAGAATTTGTTGTTTTGAGATACCGTATATATGTAATTAGTATTTATTGTGAAAAAATACTGACTGAGATACTTTTGTTTTGATTTAGACATAAGCACACTGGGTAGAGGAGTGAATGAGTCACATAAGAAAATAAGGTCATAGAAGTTAATGACATTACTGTGATAGGACACATGTCATGCATACCATATATATGTGCATTATATCTGGGGGTTAGAGACTTTTCAATGGAAATTAGTTTAGAATTTGATAGATGACGAACAATATGATGAAAAATTATCAATTTATTGTAACGTAACTACTGGAATTGCACCTTAACTGTTGGAAGAAGGAAGGTAAAGAAGGGAAAAAGAGAAGAAGAAAAAGGAGATGCCTTGGCGTAGCCCTAAAGACTTTGAAAGACCAGATAAGAACCCCATGTGTGCGTGCGCACACACACACACACACACACACACACATAATTATCTATGATAACTGGTAAAGTATTCATTTTCTTAATGTTCAACAAAGCATGTAGGCTCTCCTTCAGGTTTTGCTATACAAAAAAAACCTGTATTTCAAGATAGTTTAAGAAACACCTAGATAAAACAGAAAGGGAATCTTTTTATAGGTGAAAGAGGTACAATAAGATTTACTCATGGAAATGTATTGTTAGTACATTAAAAACAAATCCCCTTGAGATTCCACTTCACCCCAATTAGAATGGTCATTATCAAAAAAACTAACAGTAAGAGATGCTAGCCAGGATGTGGCCAAAAGGGAGTGATACTACACTATTCATGGGATTTTAAACTTGTTCAACCACTCTGGAAAACAGTATAGTGGTTCCTCAATAGATTAAACATAGAGCTTCCCTATGACCCACCAATCTCACTCCTGGGCATTTATCCAATTAACCACAAAACCAGCCCACACTAAAGTTTCCAGCACAACCATTTTAACTGAAGCATTGTTTACCATAACTAAGATATGGAATCAACCCAGATGCCCCTCAGTGGACAAATGTATTAAGAAAATGTGATGCACACACACACAGACACAGACACATAAACACACAAACACAAACACACACACACACACACGCATTCTATGCATCCATCAGAAAGAATGGTATTATCCCATTTGAAGGAAATGGAAGGACTTGGAAAAATGTATTAAACAAAATAAGACAGACCCAAAGAAACATATGTAGCATGGTTTCCCTCACTTGTAGTAATTAGAATGTGCCTATAAATCTACAAGCAAACACAATGGATGGTAAAAAATACACTTGGACGTGATAAATTATACAAGACTCTAAACATTTATACAGAGAGAACAAAGGAAGACATTCTTAGGAGAGGATCACACAGGCTTAATATCTATGTGCAAATGATCATATAAAATTTTATTTATTAAAATGAACTCCAGGAAATAGAAACAAGTGGTTTTATGTTATTATGCTTTTTTCTCCGGCCCTCGGTTGGATTTCTGTATCTTTTGACTTAGATGTTAGATTATAGGTTTGAGGGAGGGTAAGAAGTTTCACAGAAATAGTGTGACAAAGGGGAAACAAATTCAGCTGTGATACTCACTAGGAACTATATTGAAAAGGAACTATATAATTTGTGGGGGAGGGAGGGTCTAGAGGGAAAACTGAGAGAAAATGAGGGAAGAGGTGACATTATTGAAAAAGAAATATTGTTTTATACAACTAACCTCTTTGTACATCACTTTTCTCATAACAAAAAACAAATAAAAAGTAAAAGCAAACAAACCCACCAAAAAAACCCAACGTCCCCTTTTCAAAAATGAAGTTTTTCAGTAAGCCAACATAGTAAAAGGTCCAAAAGTTTTTAGTCAGAAGTTGATTTTTCACTATTGATCTTTTCCAGGCAACATTTACATGTGGCTCCAATTTATCTGTCAAATGACCAGGAACCTTTATAAACACAGTTTATATCTAACAAGGATGGCTCTCAAGGATTCCATGCCTGAACATAACAAGCTCCATCCTGGTAGAAATCTTTTTAGTGGTATTGTTTTGTTTCCTTGAATTAACAGAAGACTTTGAAAGTGACTACACATTGTTAAATCCTTGCTTGGGATCTAGCAAAAAGCCCATATAGTTTATCTGTCACTATAGAGTTTATCTTTTTACATTTGTCATTCCTCATAAAAGATATCGACCAGAAATTTTTGTGACTTTGACCAGCAGAAAACCTTGGCTAACACACTCAGGGCTGAAACGCAGTCAGTGGAAATAGAAGCACTTCAACTCTGCCCCTGTGGCAAGAATGGATTCCCTTCAGACAATCTGGCCAGATTTTTTATGGACCCTAAGGGAGGTACATGTACAGGGCATCACACTTATGTTTTTCCTGACCTACCTGCTCCTTAGAGCTACATCCTAAGTCTGTTGCTTGTGTAAATCCTGTCAGAACTATGCATCATTGATCTACACATAATCACCCTGATCTGTTGGCTTTTCAGTAAACTTTACTTAAGTGAGAACTAACCCTCTCCTTCTTGCTTGGAGTTATGATTGACTGTATGCTTTGAATGGTGTGAAGATGCTGGCTGTGGAGGTAGAACACTGTCTTTTAAATATCTATAAAAGAAGACAAAGAAAAATGTCTACTATGGCCTACTACAGAATAAGATTGAAAACAACAACAAACCAGGCAGTTAGAACTACAGCAGCAATATTGACATTTAGAGAATCTTTTTAGAACATCTCAAGAGATTGCATATGGCTTTCTTTATTTTTTCATATTTATTAGAGATAGTTTTATTTTTTAAAAACAAGAATTTTACAGGGGCAAATTTTAATTCATTAATGGAAATTTTCAATTATGTAACATTTCCTGGATAATGAACAGATGTCATTTTCTATCTTAGAACTAGAAAAAACAAAAGGTGAACAACAAACATAAGGCCATAAGGACACAAACTGTTGGTCAGGAAAAAACCCTAGGAATAGTAAGAAGGAATAGGCATCAGATTTAGTGTTGAATGTGACCAATTCCCATACATATCACTTAAATCTGTCGAAATGATATATGCGATTATGCCTCACAGGCAATGTACAGGTAGTAATTTACACAAATGTACAATAATGAAAACTAGAAAAAATCAGATTGGGTATCTTTTATGTGAACAATACTAATTTGAAGTGCTAAATTTTTACTGAACACTCATACTTTCATGATTTTAGGTTAACATTTAGTACTTACGTATTACTTATTAATATCATTGGTACATGGTCATTTCTCCCTGTACACCATGTGTATAGGCAAAATTTCCACAACTAATCACTTACTATTGTATAAATAATGATAATGGGAATGAGTAATTGTCATTTAGTAGCTTAGTAAGCAAGGTGAGACCCCTTGCCTCACCTTTCAAAACTGCATTTTTAAACATCACAGCACATGCAGGACCTATGGAATGGAAGCATGTGTGCTTCTATTGTTGCTTGACCTAGGGCTTGAGCTCAGGACCGGGACATTGTCCCTGAGCTTCTTTGGCTCAAGGCTAGCACTCTACCACTTGAGCCACAGAATCACTTCCAGATTTTTCTGCTTATGTGATGCTGAGGAATCCAACCCAGGGCTTCATGCATGCTGGACAAGTACTCTACCACTAAGCCATATTCCCATCCCCCATTACATAGTTTTATGTGAAAATGCACATACACACACATCAGCTTTACTAAACCGTTTTTATCTGGCTAAGAATTAACACATAATAAAAGCCCAGAGCCCTTAGCTCATGTATATAATCTTTGCGATCTAGAAGGCTGAGATCTGAAGATCATGATTCAAAGTCAGCTTGGGCAGGGATGTCTGTGAAACTTTTATCTCCAACTAAGCACCAAAATAGCCAGAAGTGGAACGGTGGCTCAATGGTGGCTCAGGGATAGCATTCAGGCCCTGAGTTCAAGCCCTCAGACCTGCATGCGCGCGCACACACACACACACACACACACACACACACACACACTGCTGTGATATATTGTCAGGCATATCAGTGATAATGGAAATGAAACAGCAACAAAGTTGCCGCAATATTTTCAATGCAAAGAAAAACCTGATGCTCATTGGCACACCTTAAAGAACTTTAAGCAGGATTTTGTGTGAGAGACATGATTGGGAAGCTCCTATGCTGGGAGGAGATGCCACCCTCACTCTCAAATATCATTATCATCTCTTTGAGAAGACATTGGAGGAGAATCCTACAACAGACATACATCCTACTTCACATCACAATGTGTTCAAGACTCTTTGTGTCTCTCATTAACTAGATTGTGAGTCACATGACCAGGAAGGTTGAAAGGGGAGTGTGTTTGTATGTCCATTCTTAAAAACCTGGATGTGTGTGCATACTGTAGCACTATTGAAAGGGACCTAAAACTTCAGACATTTTGGGAAATGGTATACTGGATTTAAAATCTATTTTATATGTGCAGAGGTTACATTTAAACTTTTTTCCTTTGCAAAACACTGAAGATTCTTAACTATTTTGGGGGGTCCTTGAGACATTACTAAAAGTCACAGGCAAATAAGATCTCTCTCTCTCTCACTCTCTCTTTCTCTCTCTCTCTCTCTCTCTTTAAAGATACCCTCTGCAGGCATAATAGCTTACTGGTAACAAAAATGAAGCATGAGTTAAAATTCTATTTGGCTACAGTGGAATTTTTATCATAAACAATTAATTATCAGCAAAGATTTGTCCCCAAAGACTTGCACATGTTTTCCCAAGGCAAGTTGACTGTTCCGATCATACTAAGGAAGCATTTGTAAATTATTTTGGATGCTAAATAACAGTTCTGATGTGTATCATAATTTGGCCTTGGAGTCTGGCCTGTTTGCTTGCAAATTAACCTGTATTTTTGGTGCAGGGGATGAGAAATGTGACATTGACTTTGGAATTGTAATCAATAGCCTTTGATCTCAGAATCCTTTGTCTTCGTTTCCTCAAATGATAATTGGCAAGAAGTACACATTCTGCCTGCTCAAACTAATGTAAAAGACTTGGAGCAAAAGAGAAGTAAATCTGTATATAGTTTAACTCTGTAGGTAAAAGTTGAACAAGAAAATCAGATTCATTTCTACTATAATGATTTCAAATATAGAGAGTAGTACATGTAGTGCTGGCTATTTTAAAACATATTTTTTAAAAAACAGTATTCAACTTCCCTTTAACAAATCTGATCCTACATGACCAAAATGGTCTGTCGTCATAAATATCTCTTGGAATTCAACCAACAAGAATGTGTTATTTACTAGTTGATTAAGGTTTCTAAAACGAAATGGTTATACCAGGCACAGTAGATACCTTCATAAGGCAGAGGGAATAAATACAGATTAGGAATTAGACGTAAAACCCTACAGCATTCAAAGGGACAGAAAACTTTTAAGATATTTCTATGTGGTTTTCCATTCAAGAATGTGAACTTACTGATATTCAACCTAGTATTCATGCTATCTCATTTTAAGTGTTCCTAAGTATATTTCAATGATAGTCACAGTAAGTCTTTTGCAACATGTTTTGCATTTAAAAATGTATTTATTGTCAAAGTGTACAGAGGAGTTACAGTTTCATACACAAGGCAATGCGTACATTTCTTATCCAAATTGTTACCTCCTCCCTCATTTTTCTCCCACCTTCCCTCCTCCTCAACTCACCCCCCCCCAAGTTGTACAGTTGATTTAAAGCATATTATCTTGTAAGCATTTCTGTTGCATTAGTTCACCTTTTACTCATTGTCTCTCCATTTTGGTGTTCCCCTTGTCTTCTCTAGTTCTGATAAATGTATATACAATACCCAGGCTACCAAAATAAGTTATATAAGTATATATCTTTTTGTCTATAAAACTAATGTCTTTTTTCTTTAGAGGAGTGCTATTGGCTATTTAAAAAGTATTGTAGGGGCTGGGGATATGGCCTAGTGGCAAGAGTGCTTGCCTCCCATACATGAAGCCCTAGGTCCGATTCCCCAGCACCACGTATACAGAAAACGGCCAGAAGGGGCGCTGTGGCTCAAGTGGCAGAGTGCTAGCCTTGAGCAAAAAGAAAGCCAGGGATGCTGCTCAGGCCCTGAGTCCAAGGCCCAGGACTGGCAAAAAAAAAAAAAAAAAAAAAAAAAAAAAAAAAAAAGTATTGTAAAGGTGATGTACAGAGGGATTACAGTTATGTAAGTCAGGTAATGAGTATATTTCTTTTTGAATAGTGTCACCTCCCTCCTGCATTTTCTCCCAGATTTTCCCCTCCTGACCTTCCTTCACCTTCAATTTGTGTACTTCATTTCTAACATGGTGTCTCATGAGTATTACTGCTGCATTTGTTTACCCTTTGTCCCATCATTTCTGTGCTTCCCCTTCCCCTCTCCAATTCAGATAAACATATGCAAGACAAAGGGTATCTTTATTCCTAAAGTTTAATTGTTAGCATATAATAGTCATGTAAGTGAGGTTTCTTTGCGTTATTTCCATATAGGTATACAAATATATTGATCAAACTCCCTCCCTCCACCACTCATTTATTGCCTTTCTTTTTTCTTAAAACAGTTTCAATGGTTTCATTGTTCTATTTCCTACATGAATGTACTATGCTTACACCATATTGACCTGCATTACTTGGGTTTTTGTTGTTATTACTGCAGTTTGAACTCAGGGATTTCTTTATCCTAAGCAGGCATTGTACCATTTCTCATTTCTATTGATGGAAAACTTTCAAATCTTATATATACCTTGAATCAGTTTTCTAGAAAATTTCTGTTTCTACAGTGAGTTTACCAATGTTTTGTAATTTGACTAGAAACCTATTACTTACTAATATATGCCTTTAGTACAGCAAAAACAAAATAATATATTCATTGTAGAATCAGTACTTTATATATGTTGGCTAAACAGACCTAATTTATTTTTTAGTAAATATTGTATACAGATACCATATCTGGAACATGGTGAATATTATCACTGCTTCTTACAATCACCTGTATAGACAAGTATTATACTCAACTTCTCTCTATCAAGGAATAAACAGGCTGGCTCTAGTTTGAAGATGTTAAGTAATGTTCCCAAGATCATAAAGCTAATAAATTACAAACTCAGGTCAACACTCCAGAATAATTCCATTCTTAGTCATACTCTACTGCTTCTTTATCACTTTATATAATCAAGATAAAAATTTAAATATCATATATTATGTATTCTTATATAAAAATATATAGGAATATATATGTATAAGAAAGCTACTGGAATAAAAATAGGGGCAAACTATACTATTTCTTGTTTGGAAAAAGTTTCTTTACAAAAACTTTTACTCAAAAAATAGTTCAGCTTCTTTTGTAATCTTATTACAAATATCCTTTATGCAACACTCAGCTTTATGTTTGTGTCATGTTATTACAGAGTATCTAAATAAATAGCAAATTTTTTGATAATTTTTTTCTGGCAATTGTAGAACACTCATTAGATAAGACTAATATAAGTTAATTTAAAATTGATTTTGATTTTTTCAAATAAACAGAAAATAGGTTCTCAGAATAAAATGTATAGTAGTGAAATAATTTTATTTGAGTAATGATGTATGTTTCTTGAGAAAGATAGGAAAATTATGAGTTTTCAATAAACACTACTGATTTTACACTGCAGTGTATTCTTTCTAAATGTTGTTTGTTTTCTTATCTATCACCAATTGCTTTTTAGGCAAAAATTTCAAGATATGATTATTTGAATAAAAATGCCTATTTTTTCTAATTATATTGCTGAAATAAAAAAAAAAAACGACAACTTCTCAATGATCTACTGTTTTACACTCAAGGGAAAAATCTTAATAAAGAGCCATCAATTCACTCAGTACCTCAGCCGTTCCCGCTACGTGTCAAACACTGATATGGTCCTGTGAACATATCAATGAACCCAATAGACAAAAATTATAAAACTAATAAGTATCAGGAAGAGGTATTTGAAGGGACTAAAGTAGGGTCAAGAAGAAAGGCATAGATAAAGGAACAGGAGAAGAGGGTAGAATGCAGTCATTCAAGAATTCAACATATAGCCTACAAAATTAAGAAAAGTAAGGGAAGATATGAATAAGGTAAGGATGGGTGAGAATGTTGAAAGGATGACAATGATCATTTCCATAAAATACTTTGTTAAATGGCAACTCCTTTGTACTACTTAAAGAGAACCTAAAACAAATAAAGGAGCCAACACAAATGGGGAAAAAAAAGCCAACATTTGTATGCCAATAGCAAGACTAGTAAGCCATGAAATTTGTAATATTGTATATCACAGGGACAGAAGAGGAGCAGAAGGCTATCAGTTTTAAATCCAGTGGCTACATAGGACATAATGAAATCATTTCATTTCAGTGAAAGACTGAATGAAATCAGCAGAGAATGGCATGTTCCCTTTTTGTTACTTACAAAATTCATTTATTTGTTAAATTTATATATTACTCATGAAATACATTTTGTAGCTTAGCATTATTTAACTATTTTATTGACATTATATTGACATTATATTGACATTAGGGCTAATGTACCTTTCTTTGTTATTTTTTATTAATTTTTAAATAAATCACATATGTATATATATATTAAATGTTTATTGTTATTATAAAGGTAATGTACAAATGTGTTAAACATATAAGTCAGGTAAAGAGCACCTTTCTTTTTTGTATAATATCACCCTTTCCCTTGCTCTCTCCTAGGTTTTCCCTCCCATCCCCATCCATAATTTGTTCAGCTTTTTTTTTTTTTTTTTTTTGCCTGTCCTGGGCCTTAGACTCAGGGCCTGTGCACTGTCCCTGGCTTCCTTTTTTTGCTCAAGGCCAGCACTCTGTCACTTGAACCACAGCACCACTTCTGGCTGTTTCCTATATATGTGGTGCTGGGGAATCGAACCCAGGACTTCATGTATACTAGGCAAGCACTCTTGCCACTAGGCCATATTCCCAGCCCCTAATGTACCTTTCTATTAACACAATTCAATTTTAATATTTTAAAGTATACTTTGTGAGTATATGCAAATTTTTTTAAGTTTTTATTATAAAACTGATGTACAGAGAGGTTACAGTTTCATACATTAGGCATTGGATACATTTCTTGTACTGTTTGTTACCTTGTCCCTCATGCCCCCCTCCCCACTCCTCTTTTCCCCCCCTGCGGTGTTCAGTTCACTTACACCAAACAGTTTTGCAAGTATTGCTTTTGTTGTCGTTTCTCTTATTTTACCCTTTGTCTCTCAATTTTGGTATTCCCTTTGAATTTCCTAATTCTACTACCAGTACACACTGTTTCCCATACACTCAGATAAGATTACAGAGATAGTGTAGATACAATCACAAGAAGGTGATACACGAACATCATCAATAGTAGAAATTACAGATACACATGGGATGTTGAAAGTAGTTACAACTGTGATATAACAATAATTTCCATAAAATGGAGTTCATTTCACTTAGCATCATCTTATGCAAATATTTTTGTTCTTTTGGTTCGCTTGTCTTTTTTATTATGGCATGGAGAATTCAGACATGTCCAATTAAGCTGAGAAAACAAGTATCTTTGTTATTCAACATGGTAATAGAATTTTGGGGTGTCAGGTAGTACCCCTAAATACAATTTCATTTCTTATTAAAGTAGTACATAGGATACAATAGAAGAAAAACCTCCTTCTCTCCATCATAAACAATCCTTGAATTCCATCTCCTTTTGGTATCCAACTTCAACTGTAATATTTCTAGGCAATAAACACTTCTTATCAATGCTTTGTCCTATGATTGAGATATCTGAAAAGGAAACTTATCTGCAACCCCTCCTACCAGCGCAAAAGTTACAGGGTAAAGGAAGTCATATCTACAATTCAATTAAAGAAAGTTTGTTTTATTTGAGAAATGGTGTGGTGTGTGGACTATGAAAGATATATGAACTCTGAGGAACAATATGTAAATTACCTGTGAAATTACTTGTTTGGTCCTGTGACAAGGAACGCTATCCACGAGGCAGCAACAATAAATAACTAACAAAGAAACCATTGTGGATCAGACTGCTTGCAAACAAGGAGTGTGGGAGAGCAGCTGGCCCAGGGGAAATCATAATACCCACCAAGGGAACACATCCTAAGATGTTGGTGCTAACTGCAACCCATTTTATGATAGCATCAGTTAAAATATTTCTCATTCCATTCCTCCACTCTTATTTCCTTTCATAACCTTCCTGGTAAACAGACAAAACCACTAGCTAACAAGAAGGGGAAGAGGTAAACAAGAAGAAGCTGACCACACCCTACCACTGGCCTGTCCTCAGGGATGAAAGGAGGGTCACCGGTAAATTAAGATTTAAAATGGCTTCTTGATCTGAATACTGTGCTGCACACCTGTGATCCCACGTACCTGGTAGCCATGGGTAATTGCATGATGGCCTGGGGCTGACCCCAAGAAAAATAATGAGACCCCATCTAAAATAAAATGGCTGGGGTTGTGGCCCAAGTGGTAAAGCATCTGCCTAGCTAGTTGGAAATCAGGAGTCCAAATGTTAGCATTAAATTTTTCTTAAAGTTGCTTTTTATTGCCAACTAAAAATTGTCATTTCTTAATGGTGATCATGAGATCATAGTTACTTTATAATCACAGTTCAATGCCAGCCCTGGCAGGAAGATCTGGGAGGCTCTTATATCAATTAGCCTCCAGAAAACTGGAAGTGGCACTGTGGCTCAAAGTGTTAGTTTTAGCCTTGAGCAAAAGAGCCCAGGGACACCATTCAGGCCTTGTCTTCAAGCCCCACGACTGAAAAAAAATCATGTGATTACTTAAATCTCACCCAGGGTCAGGAGAATACTTCTTTTCCTGGATAAAGTGTTTAAGCCAAAATTTTGATAAGTGAAAAGTATAACCTTTTCTGATATTTCCTGTGAGACTATTTTTCTCAAATGTGGCATTAATATGTACTTTTTTTTTTTGGCAAGTCTTAAGGCTTGGAATTAGGGCCTGAGCACTGTCCTTGGCTCGTTTTCACTCAAGGCTAGCATCTTACCACTTGAGCCACAGCACCCACTTCCGGCTGTTCTATGTATGTGGTGCTGGGGAATCGAACCCAGCTTCATGTATGCTAGGCGAGCACTCTACTGCTAGGCCACATTTCCAGGTCTATATGTACTTTTCTTTGTGTAGAAAATTGAGAATAATATATGTATATTTAACAAAACATGTACATGGGAAGGATTATATTAATACTTGGTTTAAAGCATAGTCCTAAACAGGTGCATGCTGGATGCACTTACACACACACACACACACACACACACACACACACACACACACACTCCTGTGGTAATGGGATAACATTTAAAGCACCCTGTTGACACTGTATCTCTGGAACTCACCCCAATCCGGAGTTCAGGATAACCCCTTCAATTATCTTTATCTCGCCACCAACAAAGGCTTTATTAATTAAGATAATCCACTTTATTATGATTAGTCAGTTGTGAATAAGTGATACTAAAGATATGAAGACTCTCTAGAAATGCTGTACACTCACTTCTGTTCTTGAATGAACAGGTTTTCAGAACCTGGTGACCTCAGAGGGCTCATTGTTTTTTTTTCTTCTCAGTTCTCTATTCAATGGTTCTTAGGACTTGGATTTTGTAGAGTTCTGTATTAAGACATGAAGAGAAGTGCTCACTGATTTAAACAAACTACAAGTATAGTTGAGTTCCGTTTCCAGAATTTTTGTTTATCCCCAATGATTCTTCCACACATGATTCAGACACAACACCTGAACAGAATAGTAACAAAAGCTAATTACATTTATGACTGGAAAATATATGCTCCTAAAAATTCATGTTTGGCAGAATTTGGCCATGCTATCTTTTGGAAGGGAAAATTTACCTTATCTCTGGTTACCATTAGAAAGCAAAGAAACTTAATAGGACAAAACAAAAGACAAAAAAACCCTTGTAATTGTGAATGCCTACACTAGCACGGGTCACTTTATCACTACTACAAGCAATGTCTTGTTTGCAAACAGGACATGGGGAAAAAATGAGTCATGGTTGCAGAATTATAAATGCTGGTATTTGGAGGAACAGTGAGGTTTCCTGTTCTGACAGCTGTTGATTCCTCTCTCCATGAGCATCTTTCATGTCTGCAGTCATGATGGCCACCCCTGAGCTGGTCTTTGGAGAGTAGTCCCATTTGTGGTGTGACTCATCCTATGCCACTGGGTAGTGGTATGGGTCAGTAGTTCTGGGGATTCCTTCACACAGTGCACAGTTACAAGCAGTTCTCTGCCAGCTGGTTTGTTTGGAAGTTCAGTTCTCTATAAAAGTAGGAATTTAGGATGTTTCCACCTGCTAGGAAATAAAGACCTTAGATTCTGGTGTGCGTAGGTGTGTGTAGTTGAACTCCAGGACCTCATGCATGATAAACAAGTATTACATCTCTTGGTCCATTTTTCAAATGCTTTTTGTTTTTAGATTTTTTGTTTCTCAGATAAGATCTCTGTAACTTGTGATTTTCCTGTAGCACTACCACAGTGGTGGGTATTATTTAAAACCTGGCAATTCCATCTATTTGGGCTGACCTCTATTTTTCCTTTTATCTCAGAGCCATAGCCTTCAAGCTATGGAATAGACATCTAGCCTATATGATGTCATGTTACTCTCACCTAGACTGGGGTGTTGGGTTTGTTGCTGTTCTGTTGAGCACCTTTAAGAGATGGTATTAGCACTTTTAAGAGAAGATATTATATATATATGTATATATATACACACATATATATATAACACACATATATATCCCTTAGTTTGTTATTTGTCTTTTCATTCTCTTAATAGCTTTTCACTAGCCTTGAACTCAAAGACAGTGCCCAGGCCTCGAGTTCAAACACCACAACTGAACACAGAAACAAAAACAAAAAGAATATCTTTTATGAGGGGATATCAATTTTACTTTCATTAATTGTTTTGTGTGTGTGTGTGTTATCTAAAATCTCATTTCCAGATCCAATGAATGCTACATTTTCTCTTGTGATATCCTTTAGAAGTTTTATAATTTTCATTAAAAATAAAGGATGCAAAATCTACCTAGTCCTATTTATTAACTTACTTATTTTTACTTAGAGGCATTCAGCTTTTCCAGCACCCATTGTTGGAATGACTATCTCCATTAAATTGTTTTTATTCCTTTGTTTGTTTGTTTTTTTTCAAGAGTTGGCTTTTATTTTGATGTATGGATCTAGTCTACCACACAGATCTATATATTTTGACAGTTTGGATGCAATCACATTATTAGAAATTTAGAAATTCCTACTTAACACAATACAAGTGTTGTTTATGAATATGCTTGATTTCCATTAGTGAGTACTTGTTATTTTCACTGCAGGTTGAGCCTGTTTTGTTTTGACCTGGTTAATTGATTTAGCATTTGCTCTGAAGCTGGCAACGGAAAGAATTATTTTACATAGCACTTTTAAAACAAAATAATGCCAAACAGAAGGGTGGTAATGTAGCTGCTTCTTTGCATGATTGCAACAGAAAACTTCAGTTAAAGATGGCTTCCACTTTCTCTAAGCGCATCATCAAATTTTTCTTTCAAGCTCCATAAGCTTCATGGTTAGTTACAAAGATCTGTAGTTACAAAGATCTAGCCATGCATTGAAAACAATATAATTCATTTCAAAATTAAGGAGAAGGGGAACCCCATTTTCTCCATCTGCTCTTTATTGCTGTTAGTGGTTTTCAGTGTGATTCCAGTGCCAAGAAGTTTTTATTCCTTTGTCCAAAACAATTGATTAGATGTGTGTGTGTGTGTGTGTGTGTGTGTGTGTGTTCTAGATTCCATGAACTTTTATTTTGATCTCTGTTTCTATCTTTTCATCTAATCCATGATGTCCTAATGATTATTTTGGGAGTCTGTAAAACAGGTAGAGTATTTTCTAGTTTTGTTTGTTTTTGATATTTCGTTGACTAACCAAAGTCTTTTGGTTTTTCTGTAAGACTTTAGAATTGGTATATCAAAAAACTTCACTGGATTTACTTCTAGTTTCTGTTGCACTTATAAATTAAAAATGGAAAAGTAAATCACCAGTGAATGATTTTCTATATGTGAACACTTCAGTTAGATCTTCTTTCATATATTTCATTAGAATTTTAGTTTATTCCTATAGTTCTCATGAGTGTTTTCTTAGACATAGACCTAAGCATGTCTCTCTTGTTTTTGTTTCAAGCTAACTACTATAAATTTCATGCTACAACCACTCACTATTCATATGAAGGACAGCATTTGACTTCAAACTACTAACTATGCTAAAATCACTCTCTAGGAGTTTTTCTGTTGATTCCTTGGGGTTTTCTACGTAAGAAGTTACTATATCTGTGGACAAAAACACATCTATTTCTTCTTTCCCAATCTGTGTACCTTTCCTTGAATATGAATGAATGAATACTTTGACATTGATGTTGAATTGGAGTAGAGAGAGAGTGACATCCTACTATTGCTTCCGATCTTAGGGAAAAGCAACAAGGTTTTTATTATTAAGGAGGATATGAGACATATTTGTCAAAGATAGATTGATTGATTTATTATCAAGTTGAGAATTTTTTCTTATATTCTTAGTTCGCTGAGAAGTTTGTTTTGATTTGCTTTTGTGTGGCACAGTTTTTCTTATGCCCTCAGTTGAGAGAGGAAGACTAACTGAAGCTATATTGAGAGAGATCCTCTTCTCTATGGTTGTGATATGGGCCAGAGAAAGCAGTATCCTGTGGAAAGTAGATCCTTTATCATATAGAATGCTTCGGTCATCTTTCAAAATAAGTGATCCTGTCTTCCTCTGCCAGAGAAATGAAAGAATTTTTTTCCCTATGTCTTTAAACAGGAGATTCTGGTGTGATTTCTGGAGATAAAACTGAAGGATCACAGGCTTGGCAGTGAGGGCCCTCTAAGTACTATCAGTCCCCACTAAGGCTCCACAGCTAATCAGAACAACCACTTTAGTGTGCCAGCTCCTTCTAGTGACTTCTGCTGCAGGTAGGCAGATCTTTCCTGACTTTATGGACTCTCTTCTCTCTTCTGAATTTGAGCACAGGTTTTCTTCGCCTTAAATCTAAGTTTTCTGATGTACACAGGAAATCACTGGCTGGAATTCTATGGTTGACATTGTTACTTCCTTCTGTTTGGAATATGGCAGTCACTATCCTTTCATTTGTCAAAGTGAAACAAAAATCTTTCCATCTTTCTAGATTTGCTAAGAGACAATTGCTCTGGTTCAAATATTTGTGTCCCCTTCAAGTTCAGGTGCTGAAATCCTAACTCGAAAGGCAATTCTATCAGAATTTTGAGCCTCAGAGATGATTGGGTCATTGGGATAGAATTCTCATGAGTGAGATTTGCTATCTTCATGAAAGAAGCCAGAGAAAGACCCTGTACCTTTGTACCAAGTGGGGACATAGTGAGAATGTAGCACCAATGAATGCAAACCTGCTAGTTCCTTGACCTTGGACTTCTTTGGATCTCAAAGTACGATGAGATCATTTCTGTTACTATGAAAACAATCCAGTTTTTCTAATTTTGTTATAGTTTACTGAATAGACTAATGTAGTAATATTCTTAGCAAATGGTATATCTTAACATCTCTGCTTGTATACTAACTACAGCACTTCTGTCCATCTCAGAAATTTTTGTACAGAAAATAAAGGGTATGCTCTCACGTGCCAGCATTCTGAATTTTCCTCATCTTTTCCCTTATCTCTACATAATGTAGACTGTTTTAAAGTTATAACAGATGGTAATTCGACAAAAAGAAATGTTGTTACTGCATATCGAGTCACATGCAATAGCTGATTCCTTGTATTTACATTTTATTTCCACATTTTATATTCTTTCACTTGCAGCATCCCACTTCCACGCATCAAAATCTGCACCAACTAGAAATGAATTTTGGCTGCATGAACCAGATACTAGAAGAGATAAGCGGAAATCAGATATGAGCAAGATATGAGTTCATTTTTCTCTGTTGATTACAAAAGTAGAGAGAATAGTAAAAAATGAATAAAGAGCTCTATATACTATCACTAGAGATTCAGGCCTATTCTATTCTTCCCAAAGGCATTCATTAGCTTACAGGTGCTAATTCAAAGCCAGAAGCTGGTTGCTACAGCTTAAACCAGTATGTCCAATTTCCAAGAAAGCCAAAGAAGAAAGTGAATAAGCAAGTTCATGTGACCTGCGTAAGTCTTACTACTTGCTATCAGTCCCCTCTTTCTCTTGTGTACTCAGATATTATGTTTCCTGGAATATCAAGTCAACAACTCTCACTAAAATGTTTTCCACCAGAATCAAACACCTGGAAATGTAGGTATATCTTTCAAAGTTGAACATATTATTACCTCTAATAACTTCAGGTTTTGTTAATGAAGAAGTACAGAATAGATTTAATAATCATCCACTTTAGTGCAATTGTTTCAAGAAATTTTTGTATTTGTAAAAATTCAATTTATTTGTTGATATGGGGCTTAAGTAGGCATTATGATACTACTGTATGTTAAAAATAGAGTATTACTTTTAGACAAACTTTCTCTTGTAATTGCTTTCAGTATAATGTTGTTTCATGAGGTACAGAGACTGTCTTCTAATAGATATTATTCCAATGTGAATCAGCTAAATTTAATTCAGTGAAGCCCAACCCAACATATTTTGAAGCTCTCATATATGTTGACATTCTTCTTCTTTTTTTTCTCCAGAGGTGAGAACAGAACTCTGGGTCTTGTGCTCGCCAGGCAGGCGCTCTTCTGCTGAGCTAAATCCCTAGCCCCTATGTTGACATTCCTATAACATGGAAAAGGTACAATTTATATTTTCAGTCACCTATAAAATTGAGCAAGATTTTAATAAAAGTTTTCCCTACTATTACTTATTTTAAAAGTTGTTCTCTCAGAAAAAATACACAAATAATCAAATAACAATAGTATGTTTCTAATGTCTTGTTAGTAGACATGATTCCTAGACAAAAAATAGGTCAAATGAATAATACCAACATTAATGAAACAGTAAAGTATACAGGCAGTTGGTACTTACATACAAGGTAAAATAACCAAGGGCTGCTTACTTAAACCTATTTAATTTTGTTTTTCATTTTCAGTAGTTGAAGCACATTTTTATAAATTCAGTATCATTGTCAAAATGGAATCATGTATTATATTGGATTTGCAAATCTTTAATGTCTTCATTTAGTGGTATGCCACTGGATGATGAACAAACAATTAATTGTATATTCTTTTTTCTAACTTTCTGTTCAATGGTGTCACACTGATAGCTAGAAATTGGGCATGGTAGGAGTATTTAGTCAGAAAATCGGCCATCACCACAAACCAGAATTTCTCTTCTTTTTGGCAGCCTTGGGACTGAGACTTGGGGCATGGGCACTGTCTGCGAGCCTCTTTTTACTCAAGGCTAGTGCTCTACCACTTGAGCTACAGTGCCCATTTATGGCTTTATCTGAGTAGTTTACTGGATGTATGAGTCTCACAGACTTTCCTCCAGGCTGGATTCAAATTGTAATCTTCACATCTCAACCTCTTGAGTAGCTAGAATCACATGTGTGAGATACTGGCACCTGGCTAGAACTTCTTTTTACTACAGATCAAGTTTTCATGTATACGCTACCACACCCTTAAATTCACCATGAAAGTTGTTGCAGGCTTATTTGAGTTTAAGATTCTAAATTGATACTCTGACTTATTAGCTAGCCTACATAGCTTCAATTCTTCTGTTTTCACGGTGGTGGGGATTGAACTCAGGACTTCTTACATGCTAGGCAAGTGTTTTATCATTGAGACAACCTGAATCCTATGGTTTAAATCTTTAATCTTTTTTCTCTTATTTTTGATGGATCTTTTTTCATGTTAGTGATATGAGAGAGAATAGAAGTAACTTAGAGAAATAAAGAATAAATTATTCTATGGAATAGCCCCTTAATTTCTTTCTAAACCCTAGACATTCAATTTAGAATTACATTTCAAATGTTGATTAAATTAGTCTTAAGTACACAATAACGATGGATGCCATGTTATGGACTGAATTCCAATTTCCTAAAATGTGTATGTTGAAACCCTCACACTGTAAAGGCATTTGGAGGAAAGCCTATTGGAAGAGAATTTGGATTACAAGGGACCATGAAGATCGAGCCCTCAAATGAGGTGTGAGTGAGCCCACTTTCATTCTCTGCTGTCACAAAGGAGGGGACATGTAAGCAAACAGAGATGGCTGCCACAAGGAAAAAGAGAGCTATGACCACAATCCTATCATGTTCTCATTCTGTGTACATCTAACCTATTTATTTAGTAGTGGGGTTTAAAGTCAGGGCTTTTACACTTACTAGGCAGGTGCTCCATTGCTCCTACCATACTTCTAGCTCTAATTAATTCACTTCTGTGACTGTTGGTTGGTAGGTTGTTAACGTTCCTTCCCTTCCTATTTAAAAACTTTAACTGTGTAGTCTATTTCTCCAATGAGACACAGCAATGCAAAAGAAAAATCTAGGCTGTTTCTTGAGAATGAGATGTTTTTCTAATCTAAAAACTTTGACTCTTAGAAAAGCTAAGGTTATGTTCAGAATTATATTGAGAACACAACAGAGAAGAGGCATGGAGTTAAATCCTCTTTAGATGTGTTAGCATGTCCAATGGACAAGTGCTTCTACCTGTTTAGTTTAATTTAGAAAGGGTTTATGGTCATTAAAAGAAGAGCCTTTTGAAATTTATATCATTAACTATATATAAGCCATAGAATTTGTTGATTTTAATTTACTTTTGTTGCTACAGAAAACAAAAGAATGTGCAGGTAACTGCAGAATTACTCCAGGTTTAAAAAAATCCTCTCTCATTCTCTTCCATTTATGGATAAAATCACTTTTAGAAAATTTTGCTTTTATCCATAGAATTAGAATAATTTTCTGCCATTATATACAGTGCAGACATAGCAAGTTGTCTGACGTACAAACTGAATATGTGTGTTTTTATGATAGGAGTCACTTGATATAGGTTTAACAATATAGGAAAAATGCTTCTATCTCTTGATACTCTGATAAATTGATTTATCCAATCCCACCTTACTTGTTGGCAACAAATTAGATGATGAAACCTATAATGTAGAATATATTTATTTACTAATTCTGTCATGCTTGTTTACAGTGTATGCATTACCTATTAAGGAAGGAAAACATACCAGAAATGAACTAAATATGAATTCCCATGGAACAATGAAAGTGAGATTATCCCCCCAATGTAGAACAGGTGAGTTGCAATTAACAAGGTCCCTACTTCTTTGAGGGGAGTGTTACTCAGCTTTGAAATCCATATCTTGTACCTGTCAGGTAGGCACTTTACTACTTGAACCATGACTCCAGCCTTTTCATGCTTTAGGTTTTTTTTTTAGATCGGTCTTACCTTTTCTTACATCTTCCTCTCTATAGCCTTTTATACTGCTGCTATTCATTTTTTTTTTGGCCAGTCCTGGGCCTTGGACTCAGGGCCTGAGCACTGTCCCTGGCTACTTTTTGCTCAAGGCTGGCACTCGGCCACTTGAGCTACAGCGCCACTTCTGGCCGTTTTCTGTATATTTGGTGCTGGGGAATTGAACCCAGAGCCTCATGTATACGAGGCAGGCACTCTTGCCACTAGGCCATATCCCCAGCCCTGTTACTCATTTTTTGAAATAGGGTTTTTCTGAATGTTTGCTCAGGCTGGCCTTGAACAATCATCCTCCCAACTTCTGCCTCTCGAGCAGATGGATTTACAGATGTCCACAATCACACCTAGCCAGAAAGTTCTCTACTGCTGGACAGAAAGTGGAAGAGTTGGAAGAAGAGTCATTTGATTTAAAACTAAAGAGTAGGTAGGAATTGGGACATCAGAGCTGTAGAAAGGGCAAGATAAGCCAGTCATATAAATATAAGCAAAAGGTAGATAAGGGATGTTTAATTTAGTTAGAGAAATACCAGAAAGGTAAGGAGAAAAGGAATAAACTTATAGTTAGCATCTATTATGTGTTAAGACATATACTTGTCACATCTGCTTTGTTTTATTGGTAAAAAGAGACTTTCAAATTTGGTAATTTAAGAGATGAAAGCAATGAGTTTTGTGTATAAATGTGTGCATACACACATACGTGTGTATGTGTATAAAAGAGAAAGTGATAAAGACAGAAAGTCAGAGAGAGAGGAAGAAAAAGAGGAAAAAACTTACCTCAAGATCATAGGCAATAATTGATCCTATAGATGGATTCTACTCTGGTTCACCTGGGAGTTTTGTCATACTCGATTTATCTACAATGTAATAGATGATAGTTTACTTATAATCAACGTGCAAAATTACTTAGGTGAGGTAAGTATCACTAAGGACACTGTAAACCTATTCAGAGGAATATTTCAAGTATAATGTAACGGAGAGGAGACACAGAACCTATAAAGTCACAAAAAATATTCTGCCCAACATGGTGCCAGCTTAGAATTTTGCATTACCATTAAAGAACAAAGAAGGATCTCACCTTTCAACTTGTCACTTGTATTTCACAGTTACCAGTCATTTAAAATGACCCATACTAGCAGCAGAACACATAAGGCTAATAAGGAACCTTCTTACACTATTATATATTCCAGTCCCGGAATTCCTGTTTCATTGCTTATCTCAAAAGAATACAAATTAGGTCTAGCCTAAAGAATGATGTCATCACCAGTTTTGTCAAATCTCTTTTCAATTACCCAGCAAGTAGATTTGAGCAATCATCTGTTTTGGCCTAGGATTGCATCAATGAACAAATTCAACAAAAGTCTGCTTTTCTCTTGAGGTTACTCCCTGCTATGGTTTGAATGACTTTTCCTTCTAAGAGTTATGCTGAGATTTAATTTCCAATGTAACAGTACTGGGAGGTGGGACTTTTGACAGGTGGATACATTAATAATATATACATAAGGGCTTTTATACACAAGATTCCTCTCTTATCCCTTCTACTTTATGCCATGTGAGGATTCAGCAGGGTCTTTAGACTTCCTAGGCTCCAAAAATTTGTGAG